>NC_135568.1:9346775-9646775 GCF_964340395.1 Glandiceps talaboti | reverse complement strand
CAACAGCTGGTGCCTCTAATGTAGGATCTGGATGTACTTGATGTACTTGTCAGCTTGCTTATGTAATAGCCATATCATCCTATCCCATATGACTAATTTTCACAGACACATAAAACGAAATTGATAAAATCATCATGTGAATGTACATAAGAACCCCGCTTTTGTTTCTTTGTCGGGTTGAAAGTGTGACACGGAGAGGACCTTTCGGCACCTTCAAAGACAGTTTTAATTGTCCATCACTAATAAAGTTCTGATCAGAGGCATTTCTCGCCAACTCTTGCAAGGCTTGTATTCCAAAGATAGCCTTAACAATAAGGGTGCACTGTCTCAATCAACAGACACCAATCGATGAAGGGAGAAATAATAGGATGTTCCAATTTTTACATATTAATTGACCTTTATAAAATATCGACTTGCCGTTTCATGTCGTTAAATAATGCATGTTCAAAACGGGCAACTTTTGTTCGTCTGATATTACATTGTCTGAAGAGAAGCCTTTCAAATTCAAAACTTTACCTCAGGCAGTACGTGTTTAAATATAGTTTTATTTATACTTAGTGCGGTTTCTCAGCATATTGCTGTCTTCTCAGTGGACTTCTGATTAAAATGTTGTCACACATTCTGTGAGTACCCTTTAAAAAACTGCTTTATTAATTACTGTTTAAACCTATTAAAAATCTCCAACAAATATTGTCTATGAAAATATCTAACCATATCAAATTCAGTGTTACGAATGTACAACGTGAAATTATTTATAAGCAAATGTCAAACTTTTGTTTTAAATTGTCGAATGATCGGACATTCTCACATAAAGTAGAGATTGATGATGTCACGCCATAACGTTTACGTGTATAGGATTCACAGGTTCCTGTGAACGACGTGTCGGACGTGTAAGAAAGCTTTTGATTGACATGTTAACGGAATCCGTCACTTTGTAAAGTCTTTGTCGACATGACATTAACACGCTAGAAGGCTGTGAAATAGGCTACTCTTAACGCTATAATGGCCAACAATTATATTTCTAAACATTTGGTGTTACTTTGTTGAGGAAAACTCCAATCCACTTTTACGTAAAATCAAGAAAACAAATCAGGCGTCTCAGACAAAGTTTTGAAACAGAAGTCAGAAAGATATGAAAATTAAGTGACAATCCAATATGGCCGCCGAATATTGTGTTCTAATGAAAATCAATTGTGACACTGTATTACATCTTGTGTAAACTGTAACAATATTTGGGGATCATGATAACAATAATACCAACAGTTTTATAACTTGTCGGCAAAACAATCATGCTAACATATACCATGTTTCGGCCATCACTTTTTATACCAGGGGTGGTATGAAAAGATGATGGAATACCATCGAAAAGTGTTGTTAAACTTTCTTTCCTTGATCATATCGGGATGTCTGTGTCAAACAACAATTGCGTTTCTGAGCACTGTCTTATCACAGGCTCACCATTGTTCAGTGATTGTTCCCAATATTTGCGATTTTGATAATACATTACATAAAACTGAATCAACAGTTGTAGAAGCTAGTAGCACTACTTATGGCCATTCCTGAGCAATTTGAACTTAAGAAAGTTTGAGCTGAATTATACTTTAAGTCATTGACATTAAGAATAGCTGGAGTAGTTCATAGCATGCTATTCCTTTTATTTTCCCTTGATGATTCATGCAAAGCAAATGTCAATGCTTTAGTGGACGGTAAATGTATATCTTATCTTATCTTATGATCACTGTAACCAAAAGCACAATTCCAAGCACAAGGTATTTTTCAAGGAGTAAATCATTTCTGGCAAAGCAACCTTAATGTTTGATCAGTTGTATTGATCCTTTTATCAGCAATATTGCAAACCATTCTAGAGATGCAAACAATTACATTACACCCGAGCAAGTGAATAGGCGACACTTTTCTATATATCTCGAAGTTAACAGAAGGAACCGTAATGTTGATCTCTCTTAGTCGACTATGCTTTCATTTTACTGCCCAGGTAATGCCACAACTTATTTTCATCTTGTTTCCGTTTTGTTCCCCTGGTTTTAAATGCATTATTAGTATTGCAAAACCATTCAAACATGTAACATAGAACAGATCATGCAGGTGTAAATATGTCTTCACCACATGAATGGTAATTTGTGCATGTAAGATACACAAGAAATAGTTCATCAAACATCTGCATAGTACAAGATATCTACATTACAAGGAAAACACATAATTTTATTCTTTTATTCAAATCAAAGTTATGAAATATTAGTAGACATAAATGTTCAGGAATTGCATATACTACTAGCCACAATAGAAGGAGTAAATGATAAATAGATTACCGTAAAGCAATAATTTCTCCAAGACAGCAACGGAAAGACATGTGTTACTATCGTATGTTATTCTTTCTATACGCTATTCTTAAATTTATTATGAAATATATGCTACAAATAGGTGTTTTATTTCATTAACACAAAGTCCATACCTATGTCTGGAAATCATCAATCGGTTTTTATAAATTCCAGATGTACTATTATATGCCATTCTAGTGAAGGTATAAGGTTAAAAGATTATAAACTTATTGAAACGTTTTTATGGAGAAGGGCGAAAAAAAGACACCTGTGTGGTATTCTAATTACTAAGGAACACGTAATCATCACTTGCTATTGCCAGCATTGAAGCCATGTGTTAAAGCATGGCATATTAAGATACACGCAAAGTACTTAAATGTCCATGAACCCCTATTTTGACACCAAAGAAGTCTGAAATTTTCGGCCATTGGTTCGCTTATGTAACAACTCGCTATGCATGTATGAACAAATAGTGAGGTGTATACACTTTACGTGTATTTTGTTGGATGGGAATAGACATGTTGATCAAATAATTGCCTTCAAAATTCACAATTTGTATACATGAAACTGTTAGACAATGATATCAAAATCTACAGCGTAGTCAATAACGTATAATAGAGGCTTACAGATGGTAGAACCATTACCTTTGCATGCATAAGACCAATTGCTCCAACCTATGGTTTGCTCACTACTTCTAACAAAAAATATCAAAACTTTTAACGTAGAACTGTATTCGTTTTTAATTGAGGTAGAGAGATTTATAAACTTGATCATACCAGGGTTATCAGTTAAACCCACGTATAATTGGCTAATTCAATTTATGAAGAATTAAATCCCCATTTGTTTGCTAGAATGTAATGACTGTCTGCAATCCGTCTGTAACGAGATCATTAAATGTATCTGGCGAGTACCAACCGTACTTCTGTAACAAATATGCAGACATACTAGATCAAACACAGATCAAAGTAATAATCAAAGCATCTGTTGTTACAGTTGAGTTTGATGTTTATCTTCTAATCAATGGATGAATCAAACGCTGTCCTTACATGCTGGTTAATTTGTCAAGGATGAAACCCGATGCTTCCGTACGTTCAGTCCCACTCCTTCTCATAGTCAAACGAATCAGCTGGCCACGACAGTTGTAGACGCCATCGTCCCTCCCACTCATTGCTGTGCATTTGTAGGTTTCCTTTCTACTACCCACTAACTTCTCTTCTTTGTGGTTAAAACATGAACTATACATTTGTCGTGCCCACTGACTAAGTTCTCAGCCCTGTGGTCAAAGTATAAACCACGCCTTCCATCTGTCCACTGACGTCTTAGCACTGTAGTTAGTCTTTAGCCCTGTAGGTAAAACATAAACCATAATTCCTCCTGCTCTCTCACTACGTTCTTAGTTCTGTGGTTAAATCATGAACGATGCATTTCCCCTGTCCGCTAACTAAGTTCTCATCTCTGTGGTTCAAACACAGCCACGCATTTAGCTTTGTGATAAAGTTCTTAGTTTTGTGCTTTACACATAAATCATACACGTCTCCTGTCCTGTCCACTAATAAACCTCTTAGCCCTGTGGGCAATACATAAACAATCCATTTCTCCCGTTCACATTTAATGACTAAGTTCGTAGATCTGTGAATAAAATATAAACATAAAAATGTACATTCTCTTACCCACTACTCCAATTGTCAATTCTGTTGTTCAATTGTCATAATTGTCATAATTGTTCATTTCTGCTTTCTACTCAGTTCATACATCTTTAGCCAAAACATAAACCACACATTTCCTGTTCTGTCTTCTTTGTTCTTAGATCTGTGGTTAAGACGTAAACCATACATTACCCTGCCCTCTCATTACATTCTTACCTAAGTACGCAATTAAGATATAAAAATACAGTTGTTTTAGACTCTCATTAAGTTCTCTCATCAATATAATAAAAATGTATCCCATACAAGTCTCCAGTCCTCCCATTACTTCTTATCTCTTACATTTGTTCTACCCTCTCCTTTAGTTCTTTTCATAAAAAAATATCCTGGCAATTACTTCGCTCATAGCTCTGAAGTTAAACCGAAAACCGTGAGTTCGGATTTTACTAAGTTAAACTTAGTAACTAAGTTTTTATGTCTGTGGGTAAAATGTAAATCATGCTTTTTTCCTGCCTACTAATTAAGTCTATGGCAGTATAGTTCAAATAGAAACTATAAATTTCTCCTTTCCACTGCCAAATCTGTATTTAAAACACACATCATATTACAAAAAACGTTTAAGTCTTAGTTAATCGGTGTCTTTTAGCATATATGACGGTCCAGCGTCACATTCGTAAGTCCATTTGAGGATTGTGTTACGTGTTCCTGCATAAGCGATGATATAATTATCCAGTCCTTGTTGAGTTTCTTTGCTGACTTCATTCCACAAACTACAAATATTCCTCCTTTTCAAAGGAAAGTCCCTATGTACAAGAGCTATCATTTACATGTCCACACTCCTCGAATTCACAATAACGTTTGGAACAAGTTGTGAAACAACTGACTGTGTAAAATATTCTTTTATCTGAATAATGTACATTATCAAATACTAGTAACGTAGTTTTCGTTAGCACAATTGTGGAATCGGGAATAATGTGCTTCTGATTCTTATATCTACACATATCCCTACATTCTGCTTTGATTCAACAAAAAATCCATGAACCTGTTTCAAAATATGACGAAATGGCAATACTTGTGTTTATATCAAAATATTCTAAAACACGTTCACAGTCAGGCTAGCACATTACCTTGGGGAAAAACAAGACATAAAGGTATTCCCGATATTTCACAAAATGTCCATATTTTGAAATGCGTGTATACACACAGAACCCCCTTTCGCTTATAAAGACCATTAAAAACACCTGATAACAGTTGCCATGGGAACTTACAAAGCTCAGACATTTACAATTTATTCTTAAAACATATGTTAATGTATCCATAACAGTTTCCATTTGTGGGAAAATGCAAAGACAACTTCAAAGTTAAATTACCACAAACGTGGTTTCCTGCTTAATCAACATTATACTATCGAATGAAGTTACGTTAAAATAACCTCGCCCCTCACCAATAAGATATCAGCACATCAACGCGATACTTGAATAATAAATTACAGGTTCATTTAAATTAACAGTTAGAATGTTTGGTACCAAAGCAAGCTACCCTTTGAGTATCACACAGTCAGAACATTCGGATCCAAAGCAGCCTACCCGTCGAGTAATACCCATGTATAAGTGACCTGTACCTGACCCACCAAATTTGCTTAAACAACATATTTTCATATCAGGGCATACAAGTGTGTATTCCCGTGCGGTTTAGTTAAGAGCTTAGCGGCAACCTACAGTGTGCATATATATATGATGTCTAGTTATGCGATAGGCTGTTTCCTATGGCACAGTTTAAATTACTAAACTCTTATGGTGTGAAATATCAGAAAGTCGAAACACAAAGAAAGGAAGCCAAGTCTCAAGACAGGACTGTCTGGAATTAAGAAAGGACACGATTAAATATTAAAGTGCTGGATTATCCTCTGATTAATAGTAAAATTTGCCAACACAATTACAACAAAAGAACGGAAGTTAATGAACTAGGAGTAGTGTAACTCCATTAAGTTCCTCATTGTCCAAGTTAAGACAAACTTATTAATTCATTTCTTGTCAAATAAAATCTAGAACAGCAGACAATTGGTTGTTATATTTTTCGATTAAAGTTTAAATAGAGACTTTTTGATCGCTTCATTTTAACACAGTCTATTGTCAAATCTGAATGAATTATTGATTTGTAAGCCATTGCATTAAATGGCTATTTTCATATTGATCAGTTGCCATCGTGCTAACCATAGTATTGGGAGGCTTAACAAGTAATGTTACCGTCCGTCATCACATCATAGGTTTGTATTTGACCACGCAAAGAGAACATCCATGTACACTTGTGTAAAAAAACTTAAAGGTTCCTATTGATTGATTTATTAAGACAATCTACGAAGCTCCACAATAAGAGTTTCACCTGTAGGTGCAAATGATACACCAATGGCTATCTTTTGCATGTTTGTTCATTCATATGGCATTATCATCGTTCAAACCAGTTTTCTCGTTCTCATGGTTTCAATACACTACATCGAAAAGAGACAGAATTATCAATTGTGTTATGGCGGCGCCATAGCACTGACCCCACCCGACGAGAAATCAGCTTAGAATGTATATTTATTACGGACCTTGGGCTTGTCAATTTCTTTCCTGTGGTCTTTACGTTCGAATTAGTTGATATTAACTTGCATTTTGACTAAATTTCCATAGTACTTGGCAGGATAAGAAGTTTAAAAAGTCCTAAATCTTCCAGATTTTATGTAGTTACGGAAGCAAATCCCGTGAAAGACGTCGATTGCCTTTCGGATAAATGCAAGCGTGACACTAAGATTTGCACATTTTATTACTTCAGCTTTGTGTAATAAATAACGACGAAAAAACTGCAGTGTTCTTTTCTGAGAGTCTCAGTTTAGACTATTAGGAAGACGTGTAAAAATTCAGAGACTGCCTTAAGAGATATATAATATATAGTTGCTTTCTGTGTCAAGAAGTGAATTCATAATGAGGATGTATTGCTAAATGTGGTAGGACTAGGAGCTCTTGTTGTGCTAATGTTTTTAATTTATCATTCGCCATTGATAGGGATGATCTATAAAACAAGGAAGCTGTTGGTCAACAAGTTGAATCCATTTTGAAAGGCTTTGTTTTTGATGAGATAAAGAATGCAGGATTGAAGTTTAGCACAACAAGTGCATAATTTTGCATTCGCTGCTCTGTACAGGTTTTATTGTGTTGTTGCTACTTTGTGACAACATGGTTTGCATCTGTTGAAACTGAAAGAAAGGAAACTGTAGACCTCTAACTTTCATTTAAAAAAATAAACTATGATTCTAAATTTTGAAACTGTTTAGTTTTGTTGTAAACATTGCATCACGTGAAACCTTTAAAGACTGAAGTATCCGTTGTCCATTAGAAAACCCCGGAAAACAAACCGTAATAAATAATGACGTTAATGATGATGTTTTTTCGAAGTCGAACATTAATAATATATATTTAATGTTGTCAATATAACAGGCTCAACTCTATCCCAAACCTTCAATCTTTCTTGACAATAGCTTCGGCGTCTTGTATTAAACAGTGTATAACCCCCTTACACACACGCAGATGTCTCATCAGTTATACTATGTAAGTATCAGTTTAGCTTAGCGTTCGTATGAGTACATACTGTTTCCGTTCCAGGACCTGGCTTTTAATATCGAACTAAGCAGATTATGAAAGAGTCGTCGCGCCGACTGGGAGCCTGTAAAATATTGCTACAAAACATACATATATGGACTTATAGCTGCATAGAAGGTTGAAAATAAGTATACCCCTATAACATGTAACGTTTTACCCCATAAAGTATTTTTTATTTGAACATTATATAGATGATGGAAATATTTTCTGCAAAATGACATGTGTATGTTGTAGCAATTTTTAAAATCTATGTAGAGCGCCTTTGTGGTAATAATATTATGAAAATTATTGTTTTCTAGTTTTACAATACGGATGGCAGTTTTACGTCTTGTGCGCGCGCAGATAATCAGCTGACTAGCCCTTTTCATTTTCGCTAGATGGAGTGTTGATGATATAAGTTATGAATGTTATGACCTTGGTGGAACAACTATCTGATATTAAACACCTAGAGATTATGTACATTAATCTCTGTATTAATCCGGATTCTTGAAATCCTTTGTGAACCCTGCAGCGCACCATACAATGATAAAGTTATTATTGGCGATCGAAATATTCCTGTGTTCAAAACAAGTGACTTATGCACAAAAGCACATCGACAGTATTTAATTTTCTTTCGACCTATAATATATCTTTGTATGGCAGTATTGCCCTAAAAGAGGGTGGGTATTGGCCAAAAAGGGCATGGTTACTGCCGAAGAAGTTAGGTCACTTCTAAAATGCAGTTATTAGATACTTCATGAACATGAGGAATGAGTTGATTGCTACACAAAATGACTAAAGATGGTCATTATACAAACCAATCACATTCATATTTAAATTAAATTAACAAACTTATCTTCCACTGTACGATCGACAAGAGAAAGTACGGTCTCCATTCCATTACATTTCAGCAATTCATTGTTAATGTTCAAGGGTCACGACATGTTTGCGGCAGAAATATCTTGCTCTCAAATTGATGAGTTGTCATTATCTAGGACAGAACATATTATCATCCCAGTGGGCATTGACTGTTACGCACTAATTACGCGCATTTCAATTTGAATTCATCCACAAGAGTACGAAATTATGTGTCTGGTACATTTTTATCAAATAAAAGAAGCGAGCCTCGAAGGGACAGCTCTTACTTTGCAATGAACTACTTACCATAGCATTATTCTCTTAGCACCTTCTCAATTATTTGGGCATTCAGCTAAAAAGGTTAACGGTAAACCTAATGTCGCTTACTTTCTAAAAAGCATTTTTCGGAGTTTACATTTATTGTTGTTAGCAATATGAGACATTTGCATAGCATTCTCGCTAATAACATAAAAAGGGTAATGCCGCCACCTACACTATATCAGATGTCTCGTTTAGAGGCACCTCAAAGTCTGTAACTGAAGACTTAAAGTTAAGATTGTAATAACCAGCTGGGTATGAGGTAAACTGCACGAGGCTGTCATTTCCATGTTGAGCATCAATCACTCATCTGCACAAATGCAGTGCTAACTACTCTCCAATATTGGCATGAATGGTAGTGATTCATTTGGACAAGACGCTATTCTACCATGAAATTGGATTATAAGAATACACTATAACTTTTAACAATGGTAAAATGTATACCAGGTCATCACCATTACAGAAAATCCATTTTCTTCTATCTGTACATTGATTAAACTATTTTAAAATCTTAAGTAAGCTTTCATATTGCTTCCATGACATCATACATTACTAAGTATCATAATTTCTGAAAGATACACAGAGTTACATTAAATAAAAGGAAACTCTTTTCAATTTACAAGAAGGCAACATGTTCCAGCCACCTTGGGGCTAAAATACTGCGGAGGGTTTGACTTTTTAATAAAATTTATCAACAACAGATAATAGGAAAGCGAAGAGATTTTACTCACTTTGGAGAAGAAACACGATGCAAATAGGTAATTTTTTAGAGTTTTTACTTTAGATGTTGCGCAATTCGACCCCTTGGCATTGCAGGTCGGTGAAATTGTACTAAAAATACGAACATGGAATCACGGCTGATCTTTACCAGCTGAGAAATCATGTAAAGTGATTGTTAATAAATAGAGTATTGGGCCACCGTGCATTATTAGTACAGCCTGATTTGAAGTCTGGTCAAAGACTTGTTAAATCTAACATGATGGATTGGTTTGATTGTGCGGTTAGAACTGTGTCTCTCAGACTTGACGTGTTTAATGCAGAAATGCAGAAGATAGACCCATTTATCATATTTTTCCAACAAAATGTTTAACATCTCATTATGATAGCATAGTTGACATGCAGATTTAAATCCAAGTACATTAAACATATGTAGTAAATAAACATCTGCCCAGCCCCTTTGGGCTCATAAGTAATTGTTTCCCAAAATATAGCAATAAAGAAACGAAAAATCCATATCTATAATGCGTAATAAAAAAAATTGTGTGGTTCCGATTACGCTCAATTGTAGAATAGGTAAGGTATGTAGATTTTCATTATATTTTATTTTTATAATTTGTTTTATATCTGAGTGTCTTGTTCAAGTAGTTATGTTTCCGTTGTTTTCCATATGGTCTCTGTGTTATTGGTGTCTTCTCATCAGATTTACAGTACAGACATTATAGATTACAAGAACAGTTTTATATTGTCTTCTTACCTTGATGTCAATACCCGTATCCACAACGTCTTGCGAGACTTCACAATGTTCACTATGTTATTATTTTTCTCTCGAATACGTAAAAGAATGTTATGGTCGGTGTAAAAGACTAAGTAGGGTCTGGTAACCGGAATCAAACATTTTTTTATTAGGCCTAACCTTATTAAATACAGTGTGTAAACATAGAGAAAAAAATACATACCATGAGGTTACTTGTTCAATACCTTTGAACATTACTGTGTACATGATTCAGGCGATTTGTAAATGTTTTGATCGATTAATTGATTATTTGGTTGGTTGGTTGGTTGTTTGTTTATTTGTTTATTTGTTTGTTTGTTTGTTTGTTTGGGTAATTGATTGATTGGTATTTTGTTTGTTTGTTTGTTTGTTTGTTTGTTTGTTTGATTGATTGATTGATTGATTGATTGGTTGGTTGGTTGGTTGGTTGATTGGTTGGTTGGTTGGTTGGTTGATTGGTAAGGTGAGTGAGTGAGTGGTTGGTTGGTTGATTTATTTATTTATTGATTGACTGACTGATGGACTGATTAATTGATTGATTGATTGATTGATTGATTGATTGATATATAAATTGATTGAAAAGCATAATAGATCTATACTATATTTAAGCAGCTATCCATATATTCACGCAAACATCAGCATACATTCAAGAATAACGTATAGATGCATCCTCAATACCGTCACGATTCTCGGATAAATAAGTACATTGCAGAACCATGTCGCTATTATTATCTAGTTAAGAACAGTGTTGGTCCATTGATAATGGTTATATTTACTTCATTATTTACTTCATACCTTGGGTATTATTGAGAATAAACACATTGTTTTGCAATTCTCGATAAGCGTAACTACTGAGACGTCAATCTAAAACAAAGTTGTCAGAGAACAAAATGTTGGAGTTGAACATTGCTTGTTAATGCTATTTTGGTATTCATGGATTTAAATATATGTGATTTTTTGTCATCAAGATGTTTCTAGGAAACGACTAACTATGATGCTCACATTGTACCGCCCCATTCTTGCCAGTGTGTACTGGCTGTGTTTGATACAAGTACGTAGAAACTGCACATGAGATAGCAAGATTGAATGAATACATTTTCTTGCTACTTTTTGTCTAATAATCTTTATTTATACTGGATAGTTATTTAAGTATATTAACAATTGTCTCCCAAGAAGTCCAGTGAGGGGGCCATCCCTCATGGGTTCAGTGTTAATGCAGGAGGAAGCCGGAGTACCCGGAGAACACCTGCGCTGTTCCGTAGAGTCAAACTGAACGTCACCCTTCTTACTTACAGCAATCAGACACTGAATGGGTTCGAACCCCGACCGCGCGCAGTGGTAAGAGGCAAGTGGTTTAACCACTCGGCCTCCGACAACCCCTAAATGATATGAACTAACGTGCCATCATGCATCCAATGTAGCCATTAAACCATTGGCTCCAGCTTGTCTGCGTCTTGTCACAGTGCCTGTAAATGGTTTATTTCCTTTGGAAAAAAAACATATAGCAAGAAATTGCGATCATACTTTCTTAAAGTGTAGCATGCAAAGCTTATTATTAGTTTCTGTGTGGTTGTATCAAATAGGCTAAGAGCCAATGCGCATATAACCTGAAACGGGCAGTAACTGCTTATCCTAGCGCAATAGGATTTCGCTATATTTGATACTTTTGCATACATGGTCAAAGATTGTGGTTAGTGTTTTTCTGTGTGTAAAGGTTTCATGTTGGTAGTATTTCATGTACAATGAATTATGATTTAGCAACGTGTCCGTGGGCATTGGATAGCGTTTCATAATTGATTTATAGAAGGAGGGGGAGTGTGGTTCATTGGAAGACACAGTCCTTTTTGAAACTATATATATATGAGTACCTGGATGGTTTGTCAGGATTTTATCAAGACTATTCATATCAGCAGGAAACGAAACTGTGGTTCACTTACCTGAAACGTCTCATGATTAAAACAGGTTTACAGGACTATTATTTTCGCAATCAAATGTCACAAACTGAACCCCTGTTCTAAACTGAACCCTTGTTCTTAGATCTCAGATATGGGCAAATCAAATCTTTCATGTAAACTGTCACCATATACAAATTTTGGCATTTGCAAAAGCGAGTCTTAACGTTTTGCTATTGGAAATAAGAAACATTTTAAACAGACAAGAGAAATTGAATTAATATATTAGGGCTAATTATACTTCCACGTTTACGAATAGAAGCAAGTTAACAATTAAATGTATGTGGATACCAATAACGGCTACCTCAAATCATGTTATTCATAAATTACAAGATTAATTACATACATTATTTACATAAAGATAAAATGCTTAACATACTTTTTATGTAGAATTATATTTCTTTGTAGAACGAAAACGGTTGTGTAAACAAATATAATAGAAGCAATACAGATTCTTAGTTAATAAACGAGTTTGATGACGCGTATCCATTGTCATTGTGACAACTTCAACGTATTTGGCCAAGTTCCATATACTTCATATATACACGGACCCCCCCCCCCCACACACACACACACACACACGCACACACACACACACTCAACTCAACATTAGAAAACATACACTTCTACACTTGAAGTTAATTATAATATAATATTCACTGTTCATAGTTATGACACCCGAGAAGGTATGATTCCCATGCACCCCTCCCCCAATACAGAAAACTCTGCTGAACAAATATTTCTGATTTGTTTCCATTCGACTTCTAGCCCCCCCCCCCCTCCCATTTTAATTTTTACGGTCGCTGTTTGAAAACTGTTAATAGATGTGAATGACTTTACTCCAATTATCAAAGCATAACACAAGGACTAACAAAACTGATGTACAATATGTAGGATGGCATGCAATATCACACGGAATCGAGTACATTAAGACACATACTTCCAAAACGCGAATGACCACTGGAATCTATGAGAGTGTATATACTTGCACTTAAGAGTTATATCGTATCTTCCTGTTCGGTTGCCATGTGATCGATCGCATGTGTCAATCATATCTCTATTTGCGTTCCTTTATTATAATATTAAGCCATGCAATGTCGACCTCGAGGGTAGTTCATTGTTCTTATAAGATATTTTATTTGAAGTACCGAGACCCCTTCTCAATATCTTTCTAAAGTAGGACTCTCGTGTGTGTAATGTAGCTAAATTCACTTTCAATTTCCTTAACTACTTTCCCACTTATGGCAAATGTAAATCTCGTGTCCGCTGTTTAAGGTAGTAAGCTCAATTAAAATAGTGGCCCTAATATAGTGATTAGATACGTGCGCTGCTTTATATACTGTTTTCCATACAAACAAAGTGACTTTGATTTAGTAATAACATCTGTAACTTCATTTTCTAAATGGTTTTCCCATGAATACATGTTATTACTTTTCAATCTTATGTTGACATTAGATATGACAAAGCGGTAACACAGGGTCTTTGAAACAGCGGTAATTACTGTATTGAATATTACATGGCTATTTGCATTGCACAGAGTCCCTCGGTTTTACTTAAGCAACCCATGCAAAAACACTATTTTCGACATTTTGATTTTCGTCATGGCAACAAATGATTTTTGCTGCATAGCTTGCATATATATGACACCCGCCATTGATATGTTTATGTATCCAATACGACATATCTTATTCGTATTCGTATCCTCTATAGGCCGAGCTATTGAGAGTTTTCCATGCTATTAAGCTTCTGAGAAAGGGAATTGAATTCGCCCACGTGCCAAGAATGTCCTTTCTCTTCATTGTAAAAGCCTTTGTGTCTCCAAAATTAGTGTATTAAAGTCAACAAAATGAGAAAGAAAACCAAACTTAGATAGTAGCTTTTTCTTCATGCAGCTGATTCGAATCTTTCTACCATTTAACACCTTGCGTGACGCTATAACCGTTCTTCCTTACTGAACTTTCGATTAACACAATAAATGGATAATGTAACAGTCTACATCGATAACAGCAGATTTTACGACATTAAGCCCATTACTAGGACTTATCGGACACCATACTTGTTAAAGTATATCCTGTCTGTAAATCTTTCAAAGTCAGTTCCGTAAAAGGCCACAAACATTCACACGTACAATTATCGTGTTCATCTAACGATTTCCACGCGCTGCTAAGTGAAAACGTTAACATTTTTATAGGTCACGATATACGACCATTCTGTTAGCCCAACATAGTTGACGAGAAGCTATTTGTTATTTTTTATTTCAAGTTGTCATGACTACACCATTTTATTTCGAGGTAGTCTAATTGTTGAGTAAGAATAAATCTCACAAGAAGAATGGATCATCCAAATACGGTGACATTGTGGCGAGACTATTGACTATAATCTGTGACGTAATCACGCAAAATGTATACCATGAAGGAGTATTTTCATAAAATTCAAAATAGAATTAATGTAATGGACATTAACAACAGGTTAACTTTTAAGAAGGTTTCATACGTCTTGTCTATTAGTAATACGTGATAAAACTGCAATTTACGACTTTAAATATGTATTTTGAACTTTCAATTCAATAGTCAATATTCAACCACAGTTTGAATACGTTTTGTGAAAATCATGTAAAACACTATTGTCGCCTTCTTCATTTATTCGATAAAGTAAAAGGAAAAACAGTGGACTTCAAACAAAACCTCATCCGGTTGAACACAAATCTTACTAAAATTCCTACATTTTATTTGCAATTTTACTAACACTGTTCCTTGTTATCACTGGCGTTACATACATTACCTGCATTGCTATATTTTTGTTGCACGAGCTGATATTATTGTAGCAGACCGTCTACAAAGCATATACATTGTAACAGATCTTTAAAATGAAACAAATGTACTTCATTTTTATCATGTCAGACAATAATATGAGGCAATGGTGATTTTGTCGAACCAGACGATAAGATGTAGTGATGTTAGTAAAGTATTTGTCAAGCCAGCCAGTGAAATGTAGCAATGTTAAGACGTTTCATGTCGAGCCCAAAGATCATCTCTTTCTGAATAAATTTAACGAGAAATGTGCCTCGGAAAAACTGTTTAAGCTGTTGTCGACTCTTTGTTCAAAAATCCCATTCTCATTCTCGACCTACTGGGAAACAAGAGGGTGAACCTTAAATTTAGTTTATTATTTCAAAAGGACCAAAGAATAAGCTTTCATATGGTATGGAACACTTAGGAGAGAATTGGAGAGCTTTAAAATTCTTCCCTGTGACGCATTCTGCCCAAAATCATGGCATTCAGATTAAAAAATAGCTATTTTCAATATATATAATGTGACTATTAATGGTCATTTTACTTCTTCCACATACTCAATGCAGTATAAATCAATCGCTTGTGATCTCCGCGTTCCGTATATTCGTTTAGTGATATAGGGCTCATTAAGCGGAGTTATTGCCTTTGAACAGAAAATATGGATACGCTGGTCCTTCTAAATCGCGACAACGTATCTACGCCAACGTAACTGCTTTTGAGGTGTTTGAAATATGAGTTATAAATATTCTAAATCGCCGTTATTTTCCCAATTATTTCATAGATTATTCTTGAGGGGGTATTAATCATGTTTTTGTCCAACATTGTTCTTCATTCAGCAGGAAAATGACTCGTAATTACAAGGCCCCTTAGGCTACTCATAATTTTCTTGCTTGATCAAAAATAATATTGGGGAAATTATCTAATTCTGTTAGACAATTGAAAAATAATTACATGCAGATGTGGTACAATTTTACTGCAAACAATTACTTGACCAACACTTAAAAGCCGCAATTATCACCAGGTAGCATATTTGCCACGTGCATGAAACGATGTTGTGTATCATAGAAAAGTGTGACCTTTGAGACAAATTTCCCACCACTTAACACTTGGTATTACAATGGCGCAAAGAGTAAAAATGTTGAATTGAATCACTCCATTCCCGACTGAACTGAGACGGTAAATGCACCTTACCACATAAAATAAAATAACACTCGCTGTAAACATTTAAGGATTAAAATCAATGATACATAATTTACGATAAAACGACACAGAGTCTACAATATACGACTATATAATTGCAATGGTATATTGTTGACTATAGAATGAAGATTGTGAGCGATCGAAGGTAATCAATGCATGAAATAAGGTAGGTTGGCAACATCTAGAACAGACTCAACCCATAATGGTCTACCCAGCTTAATACAATTTGAATTCTAGTCGAATGAAACCTATACACCATTCTGACACACGTGACAAGCTTAAGGTAATCAAATGCTATGAGACTGAAACACATTCCATTTCAATCTAGACAAAAATACAAAGATTTACTCCGCTCCCCCCTTGCAAGATGCAGTGGTAAAGTATAGAATATATTAATCATCAAAGCATTCACGTTTATATATATATATATATATATATATATATATATATATATATATATATATATATATATTTATTTATTTATATATATAAATTCAACTGACATAGATGGTATCTAAAAACATGTATAAACAGAATAGAGACAATGTAAACTCTATTTTCAATGCCGTATTCAAAGTTTGAAATAAGTATAAATCATCCACAGTATTAACAATTATTCAATAATATGACTGTACCCCAGAACGCGTGCAAGTGTTCCAATACTTGTGGTATTCGCATGACTGCTTGCGGTGTTCACTACTGTCACACTTCATGGGCATAACGTGTGAAAACACAGCAGTAAACGCCACAGGCACGGGTGTAAATATCCCAGAGTACCCCATACTGGCATTCACGTGTCGTTGGTACTTGTTATTGTTACATATGTTTCTACGAAATAGCTCTGTACAGTGTTTGAAAATTCCGTAAAAGCAACTCTAGGCAATTGTACTATTTCGTGATGCGAAGGGCCGATCGCGCGCTCAGCTGCATATCATACTACTGTGAAAGTATGATTAGGATGCGCGCGAACCGGTGCAAGTAATCAGTGGTACAGATGTAATAATTTGAATAATGAAATAGTGCATAGATTGACAGTAATAACCACTAAATGTCGTATACCGAGACAACGGATAAGTTATTGATACTTTAGTTTTGTATCATTATACTGCATAGGTATTCTGAGGCAAGCAAGGCAAACAGCTCCTGTAATAGTCTTTCATCGCAGCTTGCTGCCAACTTTCTATCCCTACGCATATAAATGTTCTCTATGACGAGTATTGTCCGTAAGATACATTAACAACATGTATTCAAACATATTACTTGTAATGTTATGTATCACATGATCAATCAACCGTTGTTAACATTATTGCAAGTGGCTTAGTGATTTTCTATACTTGCAGTTGCTCTGAAAGTGGGACAACTATTCGAACGGAAAGACGAATTCACAAGCAAAAGGTTTTGAGTAGAAATCGAATTTAAGTTAATTGTTAACTTTAAATATCTATATAACTTGGACTATATAGCGTGACATAAACTGTAATGTTTCATAATTATACAGTTTATAATATAAAATATACAATTTGAAATATTTGGGTTAGAAATGTATAGTTCACGACATTATTTATAGACAGAACCTTTAGTGTAAAGTTTTACATACACAAACACTCTCAATCAGTGCAGTTTTAAGTCATTACTTGGAGTTTCACGCTCTTTTTGCGATCATCAGACGAGATAAAGGTTTGATGATATAGATTGATAACATGATGTACTATTTAGTAAACGTGATTGCATATCACTACATTTGAAAAGTTTAACAAGTCTAACAGTTTGACCTCTATGCCAGGAGAGCTGTGGCCTTTAGCGTTTAAATCGCGATAGAACTCGCATTAGATGGGGATTAACCAGGCTTAAAAAGGTGTACACACAACCATTAATGAATCGTATATAAAAACACACCTGGACTTCTTTTGACTTTACAGCTAAATGATTTGCAAGCATGCACTTACCTATTAATAATGTCATTGGGTGTTACAAGCTATTAGGTAAATGGTATAGAATTTTATGTCCCAAATATTTCAAGTTAATGAAATGATGAAATACGTTCTGCTGGCTGGTATTACACACTGTCTTTTTCATAGCACTTGTGTCTAATTGTGCAATTTTCAGCTGTTCTATCTGTTCGGAGTCTGATTTTACTTACAATGGGTTGTATGTGTATAGTATGTGACCTATGTAATTCGCCGTGCTGCGTTAAACTCGTTGACTCTTTTTGTAAATCATGCGCCCACATCTCTTTTTTTGCAGTCCAAACCGATACCTAGATTATATATTTTTTGTTTTCTCATGTCTCCAGGAGATATTTAATTTGTAATAAGTTGTGGGATTTTCGGTTTTTCCATGCCTGGATGTTAATAGTGTCTTGCATAAAATGTACTTTAATAATAGTTTAATTTATACCTATGCAAATTGCAGTTTATACCCCCCTCCCGATAACAATTACGCTGTATTATAGTCTGTGCAAAGGCGATCAAATGGTGAAATACTGAAATACTATGAAATAGAGGGAATTCTAACACTGATGTTAATTACGTTTTGGTCGTAAATCGTGATTAAGATGTGCGTGACAGATATGAAATCGATGACAGTTTCTTTAAATATCGGTCTGATTGTTTGTATCAAGTCACCTTGCCAGTTAGCGCCCCCTTGAGCTGGGCATTATGTGAAGTTGTGTGCTGGGTAAATGAATGAGAGAGAGAGAGAGAGAGAGAGAGAGAGAGAGAGAGAGAGAGAGAGAGAGAGAGAGAGAGAGAGAGACAGAGACAGAGAGAGAGAGAGACAGACAGACAGACAGACAGACAGACAGACAGACAGACAGACAGACAGAGAGGGAGAGAGGGAGAGACAGAGACAGAGACAGACAGACAGACAGACAGACAGACAGAAACAGACAGATAGATAGAGGGGCAGCCGGGCCTCTCGACAGACACATAGACGCATACAGAGTACGAGTACAGACGGAGACGGAGGCAGTCAGAAGTATAGACAGAGACACAGGGGACAGACATGTATACATGACTCGGAGGGACCAACAGACACAGACAGCGAAATAGACAGAGACAGAAACACTCAGACATAGAAGCTGAAATAGAGAAAGAAAGAGATAGACATAGACAGACAGAGACAGAAACAGGGAGTGAGAAAATCTCTAGGGTTTAACTTTAACATTAGCTTAACACAATATCCAAGTCATATCTCATGAAAGCTTCTACTCAGCATTGAATAGCATGTTGTTAAGATACACTAATGCGACATGTTCACTCGTTAGCAAAAAGATATTACCTGAGATAGATGTTGAATATGCGGAAAACTTCTCCTTGCGTTTAATGTGGCAAGTTGGCTAAAACACAACACAAGTTGAACAAGTCGTAGATACTTATCAAAGACTGTGTGTACTGTGACCGTGATATCATCTACGAACTCGTCAGAAACTTAAGTGTTTAACGGCAAAGCTTTGTACAACCTCTTTTGTCAACTTTCATTAATGTTAGCTATTTTCGTGAATGGTTTTTAACTAATAATGAAGCTGGTCATTGAATTGAGATGAACTTCTCTGATCGGACGAAAGGAGAGGCATCGCCTGACCTAGAATAGAGCATTCAGTATCTCAGTATCTTTCGTTGTAATCGTCAAAAATGATGTATGTAGCATACAATCACGATGACCATTAGTGTCAGATGGTTACAGTTACTTTAGAACAAAGAGGAAAAGATCATGTCTGCCTCTATCTGTGTTTCTGTCTGTTTGTCTGTCTGTCTGTCTGTCTGTCTGTCTGTCTGTCTGTCTGTCTGTCTGTCTGTTCTCTCTCACAAAGGCACTCACTCATTCGCTCAAACAATCAAAACAAACAAACACAAACAAATAAACACATAAACAAACAATTTCCTAGGTCTACTTCTTGTCACTACGATGAAATATGTGATCTTAGATATTTAAACCAACACTACATGATTGCCTAGCAACCGTGTCAACAGTCTTAGGGTGTTTTTATGGACTTTTCCCAGGTGTGTATTACACATTGATAGGCATTTTATGAAGACATTAATGCACTTCTTATGAATTTTTGAATTGATTTGCAGATGTATATATTATACATCATGATTTTAATATTCACATTTACTTTAAAAATGCAGTAAAATAGAAGAAAATTGACAGCTTATTCCCAAAATACTTCAGCTGTGACATGTATCAAATAACACAGGTTGTTTTATCTATTGTCCTTTATATTACTACTCTGGCATTCGAGGTCTCGATTTACTATGATAGACACAAATTAAAGCTTTTGTTGTTCGATGTGGTAGATTACACAAGTTGGAGATAGAGGTACCTCTGTTGTATGGATATATAAACATCCTATAATCAAGATAGTATAAAGATTGGCAGTCATATTGTAATGTAGTCATGTTATGTAGTCAATGTTTTTTTTTCAAATTTCGACATTGTAATTATGTCTTCTGCTTTTTTTCATCGTCTGACATTAGAAAAATCCCATCAACATTTCAACCTTTTTACAAATGAGCTACTGTTATCATATCGCTGTAACTATATATATATATATATATATATATATATATATATATATATATATATATATATATATATATATATATATATATATATATATATATATATATATATTTGAATGACTTGATGGGATTTTTCTAATGTCAGACGATGAAAATAAGCAGAAGACATAATTACAATGGCAGAAATTGTAGCTTATTGACCTAATTGCTTCCCCCCTCCTCTTTTTTTTCTGTTATGTACCCTTTGTATAATTTCTGGTGAAATAAATATGATATCAGATCGTCGAAATATCATAAACATTGTACCAATGTATACTTTTTTCATGCATGTCAATGGGTTAGATTATAACAGTTGTATTTCAATATTTGTCGGGATAAGACAATAATTTGTGCAATGTTAGTGAGATATTAGGGAGCCAGACCATAACACCTAGCAGTGTTAATGAGATTTTATTCGAGCCGAAAGACTATTTGTTTCATGATAACTGACGTACAGTGTACCATCAGCAGAATACTGCTTGTTTCATTCCACACGTTCACCCAAGTTTTCAAATAAATCTAAAAACCAATTCAAAAACTTTAATATCATATCCTAGTAACTTCTATGTAATATTTTCTTTCTTCAGTTTTGTAGGTTACTTGACCTTTTGGATAGACGTATGTCCTTTTGGCCATCTTTGAATTTACAATATTGATTGACCAGACATTTGATTTATTATTCATTCCAAATGTACTTCCCGATGCCATCCCCAAGCTATATTTTGCACATGTTCCTCTGCGCTATTAAATATTCATTAAACGCCCCTTCATATTGAGCAATACCACAACAAGTGAAAGGTTCTTCTTATTTATTATTAATTTATTCATATACTGGGGATAACGCCATTGTAGCGACTTAGCACATTCAGTCAGATAGGAGTAGAAATGTGAATCTATATAACCTACAAAAGTCTCTGACGCTAAATTGTTAAAACTGATTAATGTTTACCTCATTTTGCCAAAATGATTCTGTTTAAATTAAACAAGGATTAAAAATTTGTCTCAAAGACGTTTGCCCACTCTCTTGTTCTTTATTTCAGTAACCCCCCCCCCCCCCCGCAATTTTCACCTATGACTGTCAAAGTATAAACATCTTGGATCCCAGTTCCTTAACTCTGTTCTTAACTGATTAGAACTATCACAATTTATAATATTCAAAAGTGACTTACTTTCATAGTTATCAACTGAAAGTTTGATTTACAATACGACTAAGGGGCGAGATCAATGGTTCAATGTAGGATAAAAGCTAAATACTTTTACTTACGCCACAGACCCCCCCCCCCCTTTCTAACTACATTGACCAAAATTGATAATTGTTTCAGACTGTTTAGGGTTTATTGTCTTTGCATACATTATCTTGTTGTCAGTACCTAAATGTCTTTGCGTGAAGTGTTCTCTTAGCTAGTCTGGATGCCAACGTGGTCTGTAACTAAACCACGTCTGATAAACGTCCCTCAATCAGCACAAAAAGTTGTTCATCCAATCAGTGAACCCCAATTGTTATAGTGACGTAAACAGTGTATAAGTAGCATCCTGAACTGACAAATATACCATATTTGGACATTACATAACTGTCCCAATAAACACTAACTTTATAAGGGACTGTGTTATTGGTTAGAATTCTGTGATTGATTAACAAAGACGTGATGTTAATGACTGTGTGGGTGGCTGTGGAGAATTTTAAATTGCATCTCATGCATCTCAGGACGTCTAGAGTAACGACTTTGACTATACTGTGAGTGGAGGCGTAAATGTAATGATACCGTATAGGAACTAGACTATATCTTAGATCACTTCATCCAAACAAACGCGCAAATGTTTTTTTTACACCAGTTATATATTGCCAACTAAAGGTTGATAATATTGACGACTCGACCAAATAGTAGTAATTGCTTAGATTACACCATTGTTAGTATAGTTTAGTATTTATCTTAATATCTCGGAAATATGGTCGTTACAGCCACTTACTCCATATTATAGCTTTTTGTTACAAAAGATGCATTTTTTTCACACAGAATAGAGTACAATCGTAAGAACTAATAGTGTGAAATTACTTCATGAAAATGACAATACTTAATTTTTTTTCAAATGGAAAGACTTGATTAGTTGTTATAATAACTCTCCCTAATTTCCATTCCATATTATCTGTTTATCAAATATATTTTAGTTTCGTTTCAGAGAAAACCTAATACATGTAATTTTGCACATACAATTCATCTCACTCTCTCTTTAGTCTGAAATAAAAATGAGTTGCAATAATGTTCTATATTAAAGAAATTGCAAGGAAAGTCTCAGCTATAATTGGAATTAATGTTTGTTCGACACATTGAAAGACGGTTGACTTGTCTGGTTCAACCAAATTCTTACTTATATTTCCACATCTTATCATATGACTGAACATTACTGTTACTTATCTGAGCTACCATTGTTTAAGCAGACTATCTACAATTGCGTACATTATAACATATACATTTTCCAATTATTTCGATGAGCATGCAAATGCAATGTTTGTCGTTACAGGCTGTAATATGTAGTTATACTAGTAAGATTCTTGATGGGGTAGTCTACAGAACATATTGTCACAGCCAGACAAAGACCAAGTTGACAAGAAACTGTACATACTGCACTTTAAGAAGCAAAATGGAATGATGATAGTTTGCTACAATTTGTCTAAATGAAATGAAAAGGTGCCATCATGCAGACATCAAATGCAGACATCAAAGCATTAGTACCCGTGGGTGTGCGTCTATTTGCAATTCATTTAAATGGTTTATTTCATTTAGACAAAATGTGACAAGAAATTGCGATCTCGCTATCTCAAAGTGTAGAATGTGTAGTTTCTTTGTGTCTGCGTGATTCTATCAGCCAGAGTGAACAGTAACCTGTAACGCGCTGTACAACGCCACACAAGTGATGAAATAGACAGGTGTCTATAACTGTTGATTTGCTTGCTGTATATTTGAACGCATGACAGACTTTGAATGAAAGAACTGTTTGTAATAAAATCGATCAAATCATAAAAGAGGAATCACGCAATGTGCTCACAAAATGCTTTTTTCTAAAGTAACTGGTCGATCGTTACCATTTCATCTCATCACACGTGGTAATGACATATTGCAACGAGCTAACATGAATGAAAACAACAGAGTCAATGTTTGTTGGCGTAGAATTCGATATTTTGAATCTAGTGTTTATTTGCATAAACCAAGTCTGAAGTCCATTGAGAAAACACCATCTTTACCATTGTATGTGTGTGGGAGATAACAGAATTAAACGTTTGCTGTTACTTTGAAAACTTGAACCCATCCTTAGTTAAATAAAGAAAACAATTCAGTGATCACGGCACAAAGTTTTTGAAATTGTTGCAATAATCATATCAAAATTGAGCACGCTGTAATTGAACATGGCCACTGTGTTAATTGTATGGGAAAAATCGAATACGATTAATATCGTTGAAACCACAAGATGGTGAACATGAGCAGTTCTTTTATTATTTCAAAAGAACCTCGAGCAATTGTCATATGGCCAAGGTTTGAGAGCTTTCAATAATAGTTACTATGATTTCAGTGAAATTTGGTCCCTGAGGTGCATTTTACCTTTGATCCGAAGGATATAGTTTGCACTACATTAAATGTTGAAAGTCCAGCATATGACATCCTTGTTTCTAATGTACTACTATATATCTACCAAGGCCAACACAACTCATGTTATTACCCCTTTGTTAGTGGACTTGAGTTTGACTCGCAAGCGTATATTGATAAAGCATAGTGAATGAACACCCCTTATCCTAAATTGTTGTGAAAGCAAACAAGAATGAGTTGACAATCTTTTTATACGCCAAACAGACAGATGCTTATTCATGTTGGGATGGGGGGAGGAGAATGCCACCATCAAATACTGTTTGTTTTAAATCTTATATATGCAAGTGGTAAACCTCCCACCTATTTTACCATGTCACATTGTAGCAATAGTAGTTTCCGATTACGTAATGTTTACGTCATAGATTCAGAAAAAAAGAAATACCAAATTGATACACCACGATTAATACACCTTTTGGATAAGTGCTTTGACAAAATGCTATGAGAATGTTGATTTATTCACCTCTGGTATTTAATCGTTATTGGTGCGAAAAGACAAATGCTCATTTAATTGTAACGATGGCTAATTGTCTATCTTTTTGACACCATATTCAATAGAAACCAAACCAGCGTCTACTGCCCTTAATTTATATTCATAACTTTTCTTTGTATCCCGTTATTGAGTGTGTGGCGTTCGTCACGAATACAGACAATCAGGTAATAAAATAGTACTTGATCAGCCCAGAATAGCATTGAATTAAACCATGTGGCATGATATATATGCTGCAGTCACTCAAATTCAGATCTTTTTCACTATACAGTAGAAAACCTTGGTTAGGAGATTGACTGCATGTGTCGTGAGGCATAATAATTACTTGATGTTGGATTAACATGTCGATGATCTTATAGGATATTCATTTGGAGGTGCAGATGGATGATATCTTTATACTTGTTTTGCTGTCTATCTGGCACTATCTTGTTTAACGTTTCTTCCTTTTCTTGATTTTGGGCTGGGATTTGCTCATGGAAAAAACTCAAAAGACACATCACGCAGTACTACAGATTTCTGTTCATGTTAAGGACTATGTGACAGGGCTATGTTGCTATGTGACAGAGCTGTGTTGCTATGTGTCAAGGCTGTGTTGCTATGTGACAGGGCTGTGGTGCTATGTGATAGATCTATGTTGCACGTGTGCTATCACATCATTGTGGAACTGTCAGGGCAGTCCACTGCTATCCCCTTAGCCGCCCACACCCAGCATCGCTTCGCACCTGTGGGCTTCTGTACCTTAAGCCAGCATTAACGCATGGCTTTTGTTACATTTTAAGTCAATTTTAAGAGATATTTATATTTTAAAAATGACCATTTCTTACAATAAAAATATACAAAAGACTTCTGCACAAGTAAAGGTATTAGGTAATCTTTTCCAGCAGTATGTTTAAATTAATAAATCCAACATAAAACTTAATTAAAAACCGAGAGGTAACAATGATACCTTGAATCCCCACATAGCATTAATATATATAGTCATTTTTTTGAAGAATCAGATTCGGCAATTTTCATATTGAAAAGAATGGTGTCAATCGCGTTAATCACGTTCGTAGACTTCAGAGCATAGTTAAAGCCAGTGATCGCCAGCGCTAATAATGAAACTACGTAAGTATGCAATAACAGTAGAAAGTTTGCAAGCATAATGTGAAGTTTTGAGGCAACAACCAAGTACCACTAATACGCTACATCACGAGAATTTACGATTGGAATGGGGCAGAATAAATTGATTAGTAGATATATATTTTATATGACATGCAACATTGACGTCTGTATTTTTTCTCTCTATTTGTGTAATAAGAATAACGGTTCACTGAATAAAATACCTTACATCTAGTTCTATCATTCCTCTCATAGTTGCGACATTTAGGACTAATGTGCCACTATAAATTGTATGATTTAATGTTAGCGAGTCCTTTGATATGTCAGTTCTGTATATCGCATACACGATAGGTATGGTTCTGAGGAGACAGACGGCGCCAATTTTGGCATTTCCTTTCTGTGGTAGTGGGATTTGGTTAAAGAGCTAACAAATTGCTTAATTATAAAGAACACTTACCTTAAAATGGACGTGCACGTGATATTGTCAGATATTTGATGTAAAGATTAGACTTGAGCGCGCTATGTACAATGTCATTGCACTGCCTTAACGTATTACAGATACGAAAGCTACAGGTTGGTAGTAGAAACCAATTGAATGTTACATATTCCAATTTAAAGTAGCAAACCCCGAGAAATAAAGGTATTTTCATGGTTCTTGAGAGTCATTTCAGCATTTAGAGCGCCACATTAATTTCTTATGATTGCCAAGAAACACGTACACAAAATCACAGACAACTAATAAGACAGATTGGTAATGAGTATTGTGTGGTTTGTTGATTCATGCAAGACTATATTGAATTCGGGCAGATTCACATGTTGGAAAGTTATTTCCATGGCAATAGAGTAATGTTTACCCTAGGCTATGATCGAACAATGGGAGAAGGCTTGTTGCCAATCTGCGTTTTAGTTGTCTGTGACAAAAGTGAAACTTTTTGTCACCTCCATTGTTCTTACAGTTGTCCAGTATTGCCTGATGGGTATCAGCGCACGTACTTATTACTAGATGATGAATGAATATTCATGTGAAGGTAATAAGCATTTAGGAGTCGTGAATATTCAGTGTACATCTCATACATATGTATTACTGGTGAAACCCATGAAGCATCACTTCACAAAACAGCTTACAAAAATTGTGTTTCTTGGATATGGCGCGAAATTTACGTGATATTAAATCCTAAAATGATTCTTGAGAACTCAAGTTTATTAATGTGCCCTTATTTCCTGGAGTGTTGTTCCCCGTTAAGACACAATTATTGTTTTCAGCAAAACGAATACTTCTTTAAAGCCCAATCCACAGCATCACATTGATGTCAAATTATCCTATGAAGTGGGAGGATAATTATAACCATTTTCTACATTTTCTGTGTCAACCTGACAAACATTATACATAATTTAATATCCTATAATTTACTTTTCGTAAACTCTACGCCACTAATATTCTGGCCACTAATAATGACGTACAACTTAAAGTAGAATTACGTACGTTATTTACTCAGATAGAACAAACTTTTCTAGTGTGGATCCCGTCACTTTAATTAAAGTAGGCATGAATGTATGTATGTATGTATGTATGTATGTATGTATGTATGTATGTTACTATGTATGTATGTACCATATGTATGTATGTATGTATGTATGTATGTATGTATAACTATATATATGTATATATAACTAACTATACACAAATACCTGGTAACTGATGTTTATATGTAATTCAATGAAATAAATGTTAGTTTTTACGTCATACTGCTCCGAGTATGATTCTGTAGACTAATACAAATTCGAGCCGGTAGGCGAGAATTTGTAGTCCACGGAATCATACGAGGTGCAGTATGACGTAAAACTAACATTGGTTTCATGGGATTATATATTTATCACATAATTAAGTTTTCCACATTTTTCCTCCATTTCGAATCGAATTTTACGAATGCTGCATCGTTTCATCGCACTTTATTCTTCATCGCGTATCAAAAATGGCGTCCGATGGCTATGCAAATGGTTTCTCGACCAAAATTATCCGTTGTAACCTAGCGATGTACATGTTATATCAAATTTAGCTTTAAACATAGGTAAACGTTGTCAGAATGTGACTTTTGTTCCAACATTTTAATTATATTAGCTCTGGATTACGTTCGGAGCTTTGAGCTCGACGGAAAATCGTACCAGCTGAGAGCCTACACTACACTGCAGGCTACATACAAATTGTTATCGATAATCTACATGATTTTTAGATAGAATAAATTCTGTTCAATAAAAATAAGAGTACCTCTACGTATCGGACTCATGCCACCCAATGATGTATGTAAAGTATTGTGTGCATTTACGGTTTGAAAGTACATAATTATTACGACAACTTAATCGTAGCATAGCAGGAACACTCGAACAGTTGAGAAAAAAGTTCGGTAGAACAGGGGTGGTATGCGTTTTTGATCTGCCCTGTTTGACGTAACACAGTAGAAGATATGCACGCGCTTATGTGATAATTCATATTATCCAACAGATCGTGGCATTGTGTAATGTATAGTACATTGTGTTATTTATAGTACTGTAACACTTTAAAGCATCACTAGCAGTGTTTCGTTATATATAATGGATTAATCATAATATACACCCTGCAAGTATTGAATAACCTGTGAGTAAATATATTTGTATAGCGGTACACATGGTATGTTTCAATATATCCAATCAAATTAATAATTTGGGTCCGCACCCAAAAATCAGCGCCCCCAATGAGTCACGATTTCAATTTATCACTATACTATTTATATATGCAATAGACCTCTAATTGAATTGTGCAGTATCTAATAATTTATATCAAGCAACATTCAGCCAAGATATTGTTGGTTGTCTTAATCATAAAAGTAATACCCTTGTTACACGTAGTGCTTGGTTTAATATAGCATACCAGGTTAGAACTCTGCCAGCAGCTAGACGTGATTCACCATCATGTTTCGATTAATAATACTCAAAATAAAAGAAGTGCGAACAACACAAAACATTGAGTTACACACAGTGTTCCCAGAACGTGGATTTTTAATTTATAAAACAATTTTATTATGGTTTCCTATTTGAAACATTTTTTGTTAAACAAAATTTGCCTATCTGTGTATGTAACTCAATAAACTGAAGAAGATTAATAAAACAAATGTTTGTTATTGTACGTACAATAACGAACTTTTCACATATTTTGTACAGCTTTATTGCCACGTGTTGTGTTACCAATACAGCCTTGGTCTATAGTGGTTTACATTGATTTTTCAAGTAGGAAACCATGATATAATTGTTTTATAAGTTAAACATCCAAAATAAAAACCCAATCCTCATGTATATGGCTGCTTTAAGGTACACAACATCTACAATTATATCATTTTAAAAGGGAGGGCCACTCCACTCCGGGAAAGAAAGATATTTTCATAAACTTTGGATTTTGGAAAGCCATTTCACAATTTCTATTATATAAATTTATGTTCGATTACTAAGAAATATATAATAACTTCTTTTCACCTATATTGATCTTTCAGTGTTACGCTGTTGCCTTATTAGATCGGGTAATGAACATTGGATGTGCCCATTTCCTTCAGATTAATAGTAATGAACATGCTTTGTTCATCTAATAAATGTGTATGTCTCCTGAGACCCATGATTAAACTACTACTGTACTAATGAAAGAACAATAGTAGTGAAAAGGGCGTTTCAATTTGACGTTTTCTGGCAACCCAGCGAAATTTATAAGTGATGTAAAATCGTTAAATGAACCCAAAGTTTATGTAAATGCTGGAGTGGCGCTCCCCTTTAATAACACAGCCTTTATCTTGTGAAATACTGTGTGGGTGGGTTCCACTGATAGATAAATCGAAACGAAATACATTAGGCATGTAGCTACCTGTAATCATTTGGACATTATCAAGACACCGAGTAGCTACTGTAAAATTGTTAATATGTTTTCTAATCACGATTACATTGTGAATGGTCTACAATAGGGATGCACAATAAAAATTAATTCATTGGCTATGCCTGTTATATAATTGGTACAATTTGAAAGTATATGTAACCACAAAGAGGGGTTTCATTAATGTCTATTTTTATCCTAATCATATATTCTCTCCGTATATACATATTTTATAAGACCAGTTGTCATGGAGTCTGTGACGTATGAACATAAGTAAACATAGGACACAGACAGACTGTTAGAAGGGCCAGTAACGAATCGATCTTCTAATGAATATGGCGGGAAAGAAGCTGTAAATTTGCCAGCCATTACTTGAATGCACTACAATGATAAGGTATGTTTGTTTTATAAGTTGTGGAATACTTTCCCATTTAATTTCAACGCGTAATTCTGATTATTATTTTTTTGCCTGTAATCATAATCGATCGTAGGTTATTTGTTAGAATAGGGACGGTAACTTAGAAAGTATTTGTATGTTTTCATTTTTATGTAACTTTCCATCGCCTCTTTAGATCTCACGCATGTTCTTAACCGCGAAAATTACGACCTCGCCTTTGTATTAGTTCAAATAAAATCCATCGAGAAAAAAAAGCACAACGGAACGCCTTCACCGAGAAACATTGATCACGCAAATATTTTCTTGAAATAACAGTCTTTTCAGTCTTCATGAAACGTTACTTAAGCCCGTATTGCGAGGACTACGAGTCGTAGAGCAGTGAATGACCATCTCTCCCTATACTTTTGCCGTAAAGCTAAATGAAGGATATCATTTTTAAAAAATCATTAATCATACTGGAACTTGTCAAACTCCATCTTTCAATATCCTGTTCGACAGTTTGGTTCCATAAACAAAGAGAGAAAAAGCAAATGTATTACTAGTTTGAGACGAGGGAAATAGTACTTTCATTATACTGCAGGAAGTTCCTTTTTACAGTGTAATACAATATTAAATGATCTTACTTTCATATTTGATGGGTTTGATGAGATGACCTGTTTATCGTTATCCTGATGGTTTTCAAATCGGATTTCTTTAAATGTGTCTCGATATATATGATTTAGTCCCAGTCACGTTTACGTTATTTAACACAGTCATTTCATACAACAACTATAAAATTCTCAAATCGCAAGAGAATAATACATTTGACTAAGTTTATCAGCTTAAAGTTGAGATGTTCAGTATTTCACAATCTAATATAAGAATCATCGACCGAAACATCGTTTTTGTCATCGAATTTGGTCGTTTTTGTATCTGACACGGAAGAAGATATTACAAATTGATATTCCATGACTGAACTAGGAGAAGTCAGCCCACGATATCCCGCTGTAATCCTATAGCTTCTGTTTTATGGATGACAGATAGAAGTAGGGCTGGACTTTAGGTAGGTTGGGTCGAAAATCCGTTGTTTATTATTCAGTGTTGATACAATTTTAAACGGCTGTTGCAAGTAGACATTTTGCGATTGTGTAAATTTGGCTAATATAACAGTACATTATCGCGTTGTTTACACACCTAATAACCGTAACATACAGATTTTTACTATACAGACCTGTTGCCAAGTAGAAAGAAAACCATTGCTGTTACTCGCAATTTGATTATGTGTTCTTATGATATTTGAGGCTGAATTGTTAGTACATAGTTTGGCTATTTGACTAGTCTCTTTTTTACTCCTTCTCTCCTGAAATATCTTTACATTGATAACAGTAAATTTGAATATTTTGCTTTGTATTTTAGGCAAATATTTGTTGCTAGTGCTTACTATATAGCAAACATATAGCTACACAAACTGTTTTAATTTAGTTAGCTCTTTTAATTGAATATATTCTCGTTCTTTCGCTAAGTTTGTTGTCTTGTTAGTGATACCACAGGTAACGATTTGTCTTATGTAGTTTATGGAGAAATGTTCTTTTATTTAAGGAAGGTTTCAGCATTGGATATTATATGGTATTGCCATTGTTATGGTTAGCATTAACGTACATAACAAGCAGATCTACCTCCGTGGCAATGCATAAAAGCGTTTTTCCAATTTTCCCCTGGTTTGGACCTAGAGGTCTGCTGCATAAATGCAACAAATAAAGGTAATCTTACACTGGCAAGACAAAGAGAACGAAGCAGAAATGTCAAAAGGTTAAGCCTCCAACACTCCAAGCTGCTTTGATTAACAATATTAATTACCATATGACATCTCACTGACGTGTTACAACCCACTGGTCAGGATCGTCACAGATTCCAATATTTGAATATTAAAATTGTATGATGTTGAACGAAATGCTCACAGTTATATGGACGTTCAGTAGCTTAACTAAAACCCTTATTAGTTACTGGATAATCTCAGGTTAGGTGTTAATCTGGACTTGTTGCAATGGCGCCAGGAATATAAGATCAACAACAAATTGTAGTCTAGGAAGATCAGCTACTCGTCAGGAAATAACAATGTTTTAATGTCACAGTGATATAAATGGAGGGGGTTCTACATGTACACACACACACACACACACACACACACACACACACACACACACACACATCTGTCCCGTTAATATGTTAAGCGCAATCCCTACCTAGTTGTCTTTGTTCTGGGTTCAAAGAGTATTTGCTGGGCGAGGGCGGTGTTTCCATGGAGCATTTCCAAAGTCATGGGAGATTCGTGGGAGATCTAGAGTGACAAAGTGACAACTTCTCTCAGACAAACACCCTCGCATTATAAATCTCATTTAAACGGCATTTATGACAGTTTTTGCTGGCTGGTCCCATTAATTACAGGACTTATTCATAGACGGAGAACGACATGTGGCTCTAGCATAATGAAATTACATGGGGATAACGTGATACAGTCGGGGAGCTATTCCTGTCCACAATTTAGATGAATACAGCAGTCAATATTTGAATAAAATGTAATAGAGAAAAGAAATTATGACGTAAGCAATAAAGACTCAATGACATCCACAGCAGAGGGATTGCAAAGTACACAGTGTTGTTTCCATAAATAATTAATTACATGGAAAGTAATGTATAATTTATAATTTAAAACAGCTATCATCAAGGAAACCGAATGTTTTCTGAAAGTTGATGTTTGGTAGAGTTAAAGATATGTTAAGTAGGTGTTCCTGTAAGCAAGATTAGATACCACCTAGTTACTAGTATACTACTCCGACTTGTCAATTGGTTATTTTCCAGGTCGATTGTGCTCATAAAATCAACGTAGATTACCGAGTAACCTTTGATTTATCCGTTCAGTGCACCACTATTTCATATAATATTAATATCTCAAAACAGAGTCACCATGACAAACACTAATAAATTGATGGATTCAACAGTAGATAGCATTACGGAAGGATCCACCTTGGGGAGTGAATTTGATAAAATCACACTACATTAGAACTTTGTGAAACTAAGCATTACGAATACTTGTAACAACCGTTTGCATAAAATAAGTAGAACATCTTAGTACCGCATTGATGATCTACAAGTCATATATACAGTTTGCTCCTGTTACAACTTACAAAAGGATTAATTTTTGACAGCAGGCTACTTCTTTTTTTTAATATGCGTGGTGGCATATATGTCAATTCGGGAATGAAATGTTGTAAGCCTATTTAGTGTGTAAAAGGTATATATTGTGTCTTTTATTTTTCGGAAAAGGGAAAACGAGATTTATTGATTGCAAGATCGGATTGATAGACAAATGAGTTGCCATTGTGAGCTGCTCATGTAGGTTGTCATACTACGTGCAGTAACCGAGAAAGCCAGAGACAGTCGGTCGGTCCAATACGTAATTGTTATATTAAAAACAAGCTTTTATTGTATTCAGTAAATTTGCTCAATTGCGCCTTCGTATTCCATTGTTTTGAAGGTTGATGAGTTGGTTAACTGTCTGGTTGGTTGGTTGGTTGGTGGGTTGGTTGGTCTGTTGGTTACTCAGATAATTAGTCAGTTTGTCGGTTCAACTTCTAGGTTGATTACTGAGGTAATTTTCCAGCTAATTGGTTGGTTACTAGACACACCGATCAAGACAGATTTTAAAGCACATTATTCTTGCTGTTCTGTTCTGTTCTGTCCTGATCTATTCTATTCTATTCTATTCTATTCTATTCTATTCTAGCTATTCTGTTCCCCCATATTATATTACAGGTTATTGTAATCGTATGCAAACATGAACTGCTAGTTCCTACGTACCCATCGTATTTTGTAAAACCTATAAAATGGCAATTTGAAACATCTCACTGTCCAACAGATGAGAATCAAGATAGCTAAAGAAACATCACTGATAATATATGACATGTTAAATGATACATGCCTCGCAAACTTTGATATTTTTATATCCATTCAGAGTCGTGACTTGGGATGTAGTAAAACGTACACTCAGATCTGATAAAACAGTTGTACAATTGGATAATATAGCATTCCATGCTGTTTGTGGCCTTCCTTTAATAGAGGTAAAATGATGAATGGGGTATTATATTGTGAACCATAGCAATGGTTTGTTATTAGTCACCAGCTGCTTGGACCTGGTCACAAACCCTGAGTGATACACATGATTATATTGAAGTATTGCCAGAAACTTGACACAATTATACACTCTGTTATCAATAATATACAGTCAAATACGTCGATTACGATAGGCCCCAAAAGTCGCGCCACAGTCTGAATATTAACTGTTCAAAAACGAGAGTAGAAATCGATGGTACTGTAATGTAATATATCTATACGAGAGTATGATTCTTGGTAACGACACATTCACACGTCAATATATTCATCAACGCGTATACATTCGTTTGACAGCTTTTTAATTCACGAAATCAAACATGGTCACGTCAAATCTCGTGAGATATCGATATTGAAAAACCCACGTATAGTTTGGTAAGAATGTCACAAACTACATGTAGTTGTGTCAAGTTGTCAAATGCTCATATAAAAGTTTAATTTAGAATGACAGCTAACTCATCAATATGCAACATCACATGGGCCAATGAGATCGAATCAATATTGAAAATATTGAAATATCAGGTAGTTTGTTAAAATAGCAATATACGCCAAACTAAATAGCAGTCATTCGACCGAACTGTTCTACTTCATTGTCAAATTAGGCTGCTTGCTTGCACTTACGTAATATGAAACCATACGCCCACTATGTCTTATCATTTGCATAACTGACGTTTTCGGCCCTTAGGCTATATCTTAAGAATACAAACTCGATCTATATATATATATATATATATATATATATATATATATATATATATATATATATATATATATATATATATATATATATATATATATATATATCTGTCTGTCTGTCTGTCTGTCTGTCTGTCTGTCTGTCTGTCTGTATGTCCATCTAGTCATCCAACCAGTCATCCAGCCATCCACCGATATATTACCAGATTCTAAATATTTAATAACCTTAGATGGTACTTGTTTTCTCACAAATCTATTAAGATTTGACATTTTGGTCTAAAGCTTCGAGTGTAACACATTAACCTTTTATATTAATACTGAGAGAGTTTATAAATTTTATATTAATTAGACGTCAGCCCAGAGTAGGATAGGATAGTAGTTAAACTATAATATATATTGTGGTTTTTTGGGTAGCTTGATGTTGGAAAAAGATATCTCTGTGGTAAGCTGTGTGGGAACAAATTCCATAGGCTTATGGGTCTTATGTAGGAGTTGAGGCGATCAGTTGCCCCCGCTCCATCTCGGTAGTATTTGTGTCGTGCAAATCTTTGTCTTTTGCGTACCTGGACCAGGGGATCTCAGCGGTTATAAATATGCATGTATCATGTTTTGTTATCTAGTATCGTTCTTCTGAGGCTAGCTTATGTTGTTTTTTCTCAGTATTCATCTTTTATGCATAGGTTGTTACTAAAGTTGGACACCAAAGTCCTAAGACTGCAGCTAGAATGTCTCCAAGTTTAAAATGCATTAGCTATAAATGCTATCAAATTACAATATATTGTCAATATGTAAATAGATATGTGGTATTCCTTTTCCTCTTCTTATCCGTATCCAGTTTAAAACCAAACAAAAAGCACAGTAAGCGCGTATGTATGTATGTTGTATGTATGTATGTATGTATGTATGTATGTATGTATGTATGTATGTATGCATGCATGTATGCATGTATGTATGCGTGTGTGTATGTATGTATGCATGCATGTATGTATGTATGTATGTATGTATGTATGTATGTATTATGTATGTGTGTGGGGGGGGGGCGCACATACACAAAACATCCCAAAAAGACTCACTGTCGTCACCATTGGAATACGGACCAGTCATAAGTGTGATGTCGGTAAACGCACTACAACCCTTGCCTAAACCCAAGAAAATAACGATCAAATATAAAAAAAATTTATCACACATGATGATAATGTAGCTTTCATAATAGTGACCCGTGCCGCAGGAATGACTCCACTGCTGTCAACGCGATCATCGGAAAGCGTACGTGCTTTTTTCAGTCGTCATTGTTATCACTATGGATTGTTCAGATAATCTCCTTGCCCACAAGGGTCCATCCTTGTACCCTGTACATTGTGTTTTCCTGATTTGACAAGGTTTATATTTACATTTAAAACGGTCATTTGCTGTAAAGCTACCATAGCATGAAATTTAAATATAGAGAGACTTATTGCCATGAAAAAAAAATGACAGTTGATATCGATTGGTCGTCTTCTCTTTGAAATCTTCGAATAATTGTAAATGTTCAGGGAACTCTCTCATCTGTACAAACAAAATAGACAGTACTAAATTATGACTGAAGCTGTTACATACTGAAGTGAAGGCAGTGCCCCCCCCCCACCCCAAGGAAATTGTCACCACGAATTTATTAGTGACACTAAAACATGAACCCGGTCATTGAATCTTAAAACAAATATTCATGAGTATGATGACATTTCATATCCAAAGATTAAATGTACATTTGACATTTGATTTAGAACTGAGTGTACGTCTCATGTTATTGTATCGGAAAGAACTAGTTACATAACGGGTGATATTCCGTGCGTTCCCCACTTCGTTTGAAATGGGGGTTAGTATTCTTAAAATTTACTTTCTGATAATTTTTCTTTCAATGTTGTATGCCCATGACATGCGCAAAGATTGGTTTTATCACTCGACAAAACCTTTCTTTTACACACTCGAACTGTTTCTGTACTCAGTTATTACAATGTAACATACAGTTCATGACGGTGCAATTTGAAAGTACTTTGCAAGTATACCGTACACATTGTACCTAGCATATGCCTCGCACATATACAGCCCAGTATACCTTAAGTGACACAGTAACGTATACCTTGTTCCCCATACCCCACACCTTGTGCCTTACACATATACATTACACCACACCCATATACGTTGTACCTTGTACCCTGTACACACCTTGTATATATACCGTGTATCTTATACATTATAAGTAAGCGTACACCTTATACTCCTTTACCCTGTAAGTTGCACCTTGCATATTTATCCTGCACCTTGCATATTTATCCTGCTCCTTGTACATATACGGTGTACATTGATTATTATGCCATTCACATATACTTTGCACCTTGTATGTTTTAGTGCCTCGTACCCTGTACATCATAGCGTATATCCGATACCTCTTACCTTGCATTATTTGTTTATCTTGTACTTTGCGACTGGTTGCTTATATCAATATCTACCCTGTACCTCGTTCCTTTCACTTTGAGCGTTGTGCACGCATAGATAATCTTGTTCTACTTTGTATTTTATGCCTTGTACATACATCTCTGTACTTTGATGTGCCAATTTGTTAATGTTGTGTATTCTGCAACATGTTTTGTATAGCATGATCATTCTAACCCTCACACACCGGCCTTCCTAGAGTGGTCATTTTGCTTTTAATCGTCTGCCGAAAAGACAAAACCAAAGAATGCTTTACGAAAGATAAACGTTTTCAGTACAAAGCGGATGAAGTTTATTAAAAGAAAATCCATGCCAGATGATATTTCTGCAATTCCAAGATTTTCAAATCGGAACCGCTGACACTTTACCTTACCCCATAGATTTAGAACTGATGTTTTAACTTTTGCCATTTGGATTGATTGATAGCTCATGTTGTGTATTCTGTAAGGAGGCACCCACGTAATCTTATCTGCCGTGTTTTTATGTTTGTTATGTCGGTATAATAGTTTTCCAGCACGACGTTTACAATTAATGATCCGGCACGCTTCTCTGGCAAAGAAGTGCCGATGTATATATTCATATGTACCCTGGTGGAGCACATTCCGGTGTGTACATATCACGCTAGTGGTATTGGGTGAGTCATGCATGTCCAGATTCTCTTCATCTACATATAAAGTAAAGGTCTTCAATGTTAATCTTACTATCAATTCATCACCGTAGTGCAATGGTTCAGAGTTACGCTCCTACACGGACCATAAGTGGACATGTCTGGCGTACAATTACGTCGTTGTCATAGTAACAAGTGATGTAAACACTACAAGAGCCATCAATCGTAGTAATCTGGTTTAGCAAAGTTCATTAAATTACTGATTACAATGTTTTAGTCATGGTCCTCATACTACACGGGAGCACTAAGCTCATTCATTGCAATCAGTGCACCACGCATTGCTCAGAAAAAAACTCTCAAAAGTGAAGTTCTTACCAAACGGGACTAAACGCTGTATCTTGCATTATTCGTACAAATTATATGTCTATATTACACAGGAAAGAAGTGTGGTGTGTTAGCCTAGCGTTTGAGAAGTATTCCACCACAAAAACTCGTCTTAAATGTTAACGGCTTTCGGCTTACTGTACATGGAAAAACAAAATATTTAATATATTAATTGACAAAACATTACATGACTATGTATTTATTGGAGCTTTTACTGAGATATATTAATAATTGAGTACCGCTGCCCCAAAACTGCAATTATATATCATCACGTGACATTACAGAAACATGTTTGATCCTAACACCAAGATTTATCAGACAACTGTGACTATTTAATAACCGTTGTAACTTACTTAACCAGTATCGAATGTATGATTTATTGTCGATGATTCTATCTATGTTAACCGTTTATTAATTTAATGTGGTCGAATGGGTGAAATTATTATATATTCTTTATTTCAGGCCATTAAAAAAGTCCCATACAACCACAAAAAAATAAAAATACTATAGAAAAAAACTAATTATACAATACAAGTCGGTAGTTTTTCCAGAAACTGGAGTAAAAATAATTCTCGGAGAGAATACACGTCTTAATTATTTCATTGTGGCTCTCGTGTAGCCGTTCACCAAATCTGAACAACAAGTTGCGTTGTAATGAGGTAAAATTAAAAATATTCCTGCTGACACATATTATGAATGACACTCTATGAACTGTGTATGAAGAACCTGTAACATTCGTCTAAGAAACAACAGAGCCTTATTAGCACATTTGGTTCGACACGTGGATTGAAAGTCAATTGAAAGATGTTGCTACTGGCGGGGGTGAGGGTGGGGTGGGGTTACTATCGTTGCCACTCGTACGAATGAAAATATTTGTGTATATGTACTTTATACTTCCTTCTGAATCATAATGGCAACATAGAAAGGTCGTTCATACAGCTGAAAAGGAGTTGATGTGAAGTTTCACTGACAAAACACACTATTTTTCTATATAAAAGCTGACAACATTACACAAAATAAGCGATTATAATAGAGGCGCGACAGAGAATTATGATTTTGGCGCAAAGAAAATGCCATCATGGAAAAGACATGTTTATCAATACGAAAGTAAACAGGAAGAATAAAAATCTTTGTTATATGCCTAATCATGTCAGTAGGTCTGTTTCTCCTGCACTATAAAAGAATGCTTTTATCGTTTATCGATGTGTTTAGGCAGTGAAGCATGTTGTACGTGAAGTGCTTCTGTTCTTAGCTTGGTGTTATAAGTCGTTAATTATCTTCATGTAGAATTCATTGTGTCTCCTAAGTGAAACTCCACGCCAATATTGTTATTGCTGTCTTACAATGCATCTGTGTTCAAAGTAGTTCAGTACCATATATGACATGATAGAAAAACGAGTCTGTGTTTGCCCATCGTTTCAAGACATCTTTATCACTACCTGATGATGCCGTATACTACAGCTAATCCATCAATCAATCACTGAATCATCTCTTCGTGCTTTCCGTGTACATAGGATTACCTTCAACAGAAAGCCATTGGCTTGGGTACACTTTACCACAAGTGTTTACCTGAAAATGAAATTTTTAGTCACTCGAGTTGTTAAGTATGTCTACTTTGTAGTGATTTTGACAACAATACTTCAGGTGATTGAAACGGAATAAGAAAGTACCAATCGGCAAGACGTATTTTTGAAGATGAATTGATTTGTTTTTGTAAAAAATAAAAAATCTGTTCAAATATTACAAAGCCTTCGACCTGCTAAATTCAATATTGCAAGAATTCAATATTACTAATGCTATTTTGATAATAAAATTGATAATAAGTTTTCCAATTACACAACTTTGGAAATCTGATGTAATATTTAGCAAGTTTTAGTCACCATTTAAAATTACAGCAAGATACAACGTGGATACGAAAATTAACTTGTGTTGAGACGAACCCAGCGCTCCTAAATTTTAGCTCAGATAATCCACCATAAATTAGTTTAATTCATGTATTGTGATATATGCTGCAGAGAAGCTGTTTCAAACAATTTGAACCCCCCCCCCCCCCCGCCAATAAATTAATTATTTTCAATAACGACATTTACTGAACTGTCGACATTCTTAAATCTGCACTAGCTGCAGCTGGGACATTTTTTGAAACTGTTTTGTTAGCTGTAAGGACGTACCCGTAATTTCACACACCCTAAACAGTATTGATTCACCTGAGGTTAAATATATGTGTGTAGCAGTGCATATTATATGGTGAAATTTGATTGGATCTACCGGTATTTCACTCTGTAATATACACTGCTACGTCGCAAATATACTTTTGGGTCCGTACCCTAACATCAGCTTCCAAACGCGATTGTGACATCAACCTGTTATTGTACTGCTTTTGGTTTTAATTGACATCCAATTACCAAGTAAAATGTCTAATTATATCTACTTTAAAATGTTTCATTGTATATATTGCTGGTTGTCTCGTCGAAAAATGATACTCCAGTTGCAGCTAGTGTAGCAACAGCATAACCTACATATGTTATGTTATCTTAGTGTAGAACATGTAGCTTCTTATATTGGTTTCAAACAGAGCCGATGAACGACAATTTGAAAAGGACTGTATAACCTACATCGCTATATTCAATAGCTGAAGCCATTGCTCACTTACGAAATAAAACACTCCAAAAGTGTTTTACTCAAAACATACTAGAATTTACTATTACTTCCTATAGGGGTTGCACAGTTGAATATATATATATAGGTATATCTTATATATAAGATTGTTAGCATACACTAATTTGGAATAAATACTGCAAGCTTTAGATGCAAGAGGATGAGTTTAATCTCGTACACTCAGGTCACAGTTATATTGCTTGACTCCCCTGTCACAAAAATCTTGTAACGGTGTACAAACAGAGTTCTTTTCGTCTCTTTTAATCCGTCTCTGCGTATTGGCGTCAGAACGGATTTACTAAGGGGAGTTCACACATTTGCTTATTTACCAAGTCTCTTGGTGCGTCCAGGATCTGAAAAAGAAAGTTGATGGTTCGGGCTATTTGTGTTCGCTTAATCTCTGAGTACACATTGGTATAAGATTATAGATCACGTTTTCCTCAACGCGGAGTGGTGCTAATTAAAGATGGCGACTATCAATCCACATCTTCTTTCAATTGTTTCTAAATGTATATACAGCATCCCGATATGTTTGTTCAACGGTGTACTTATGTGTGTAATTATCTTTCAAGAGAACTGTTTTCTGGTCTTTATGAATATATTGTAGCGATCTAAATATTCGCTGAACATTTTGTTCATGTAGAGTCAAAATATTTCCTCGCCTTACGTTTGTTTAACGTGGGAGTGATATCTGTTTTCATAGCATATTCCTAGAGTCATAATCTGAGTATGTGCTGATTACTTTAGCTTACCATTGAGGAATCATGATGGTCGAATTTTTGGATGGCTGGCAAGGATTCTGCAGGCTGAAAGGTTCGAGCCTTACTGTTGTTGCCGTTTGACTCAGTAAGTGGATGAAGTCTTAGGGCAAGATTTGAGCCATGATTGCACCGCCCCGGTAAATTAGCTGTACAGTTATGGACCTGATAGACGTTACAACGAGAATGCATAAATCTCTGCGCTAATAGAGGCTGCAATGGATTGTGTGGTCCTCAGAGAGTTAAGACGTTTTAAAAGAGCCGTTGCGCTAGGTCCATGCATAGGGGGTAATAATTGTAAAGCGCTTTGAGCACAGTGTGGGGAAAGCAATGTTTATAAACTAACGTCATTTTTATAGTGACATTCGAAATATTTAGCCTAAAGTGGTAATATGAATGGAAATGGGTATTCATTTTGGCTTTTTAAGAGTACACCATCATTTCTATGTAGAAGGAATAACGTGAAACAACATTTTCAAAGTACGTTATTCTTTCCAGGAGAATATTTCATGTTTGTAACGCGTTAATTACAGGGAACTATGTACGTATCCGATGAGATTTGTAAACAAACTTAATAAACACATATAATTACATTTAATAGCAAGTAAACACAAGCAATCCATGTATGAATAGTGATGTTCCAATATATGGTAAAGCACCATATGCATGCGACTAGACGTGACGCAGTGATTACATTTCTTTTTCAGTTTCACCCAGCTTATTTACAAATCACTTGCGGTACATGTTGTTTCACATTTCTTTATTTTAGCAATAACAAAAAGCTAAGTACAGTTGTCATATTATTTAAGAAATCACAAAACGAAATTTTCCAATATATATTACGACTATAAGGTCAACAAACTCTTCCCCAGTAATGGACAATCTAAAGAAAATACGAGAAATCTTTTGTCAACGCTATATTAAGATAATACGCGCATGCGTGTCGAATCCTTGGCGTTGTTACCTATTTAGAGCTTCTATGTGTACTTCATCTAACAGCGAGTACAATAATAGATCACAATTATTGAGATTGCATTGATAGTAATCAACTCCTATGCTATGATTAGGTATTATTCTCCGTTGTTTTTCAAATTCAAATACGAGTGCCCTGAGGGGGACTTGTCACTACCAGTCGCTAGACGAGTAGTGACAAACGAGTATTTACCGGCTGAATGAAGGAAAATACTGGGAAATAATATAACTATACCTCCTCAGGTATAAATTATGTAACATCGGGTGACGCAGAACGAAATTTAGTATAAAATCCATATCTTCTGTTCTAATGCAATAACTTGGCTTGTGCATGGACACAAACTCCATGAAATAGAGTGTTTGATATATGTAAAAGAAAAAGATAGGAAAGGTAAGAGTGTAATTCGATTTTTAAAATAAAATAAAATAAAGTTTCTTATTTTTCTCTCTGATATTCTACACATATACCCAACAATATCAACATGACATAGAGACATTTCTTTTTCAACTGTGATGTGGTCATAATATTGAACAAAGTTTGCTATCAACGACACATGGATGATATTCTGACGAAATTCAGTCTCCGATTCGCAATCAACCGGTTTTGTTATGAAAAATACCCATCAGGGCATTTCCTGTATAAATACGACCATACTAGAAAACCCCGATTAATTTGAAATGAGAAAGACAAATACTGCGCTTTACGTTGTCATGGGAACGTGTATGCGTGTTCATTAATTTCAATCCTAGGCCACTACTTGTGCAATTCATTTCGTAAAGAACATCACAGGAATTAAAACTTGAAGGAATATCAAACATTTGATATCGCACTTCGAAGAGAAACGTACGTTCAAGGGTGAAAATGATACACCTCGTGTACACACAGCCTGTGGTGAAGCGTTTGAAATGTCAGGTCAAGCTTTATTTTATTTCAAAAGACAAGTTTAAAAATATATATATAGCATTGCTTATGTTGCAATATTATTGAGTTATAAACAAGGGCTTGGTCTATGCTATATCATATCATTTTTTCAAGTAGTAAAACATAGTAAAATAGTTTAATTAATTAAAAATACAAAATATATCACAATTTCTTATCCATGGGGTCACTTTAAGTTGCCAAGGACATCTGCATGTAAAACGTAATATATACTACGTGATGCGAACCCAAGGACAACACATATCTGATACAAACCCTGACTGGTAATACTTGATGTATACAAGGTCTATCCTTAAGGGTATTTTACATCCAGACAAGATCTTACCTAGTCGACTTCAAAAGGAAAGGAGGATGCTATGAATCTAAATATTTTATCACAAAAGTTTTACCAAACACTGTTCGTAATCTGTTATGTATTGTGCATAGGGCTATTAATCACAAAAGTTGTCTTTAGTCTCATGTTTGTGTAAGGCGCACAGTTGTGGATGATATTTGGTACAATGGTCACAGTTATATGTTAAGTACTCTTTCACGATCTGAACTACTCTTTTATCCACAAAAACACCATGTACCCCATGTATCCTGATCTCAATTTGTAATGTCCAACGGATTTTAATCTAATTTCTGAGTTTCCTTTTCACCCAATTATTTCTAAATTGGTAAATAAATGGCATCACAACTTTCAGGAACGAAGCGCATGATGTGGCCTAATGGCAAATTGTACATAGCTAAACGATTCACTATTTGCATATAATGAAAAGAAATATTCCCAAATAGTGAAACTGACGTTGGATTCAAATAAATAGGGTTGCTTTATACTAGGGATAGCTCTCGGTGTCATCTTTGTGAGGATGACGCATCTAAAAGTATCACATGTCAGATTGGCGAACCATCAGACAAAGTAAAGTTATGAGGGTTTTCTTTGAAAGAAAGGCTGAGAACCCAGATCCTGAGCTATTTACTTGGATATTAAGCTAATGTCAATTTGTGATGACTGAACGTGGATGTTCAATTATCAACAAGATACGCATGATGGATAGTTGTAATACATGTGAGTCAAAGATAATATACACGTAAATCTTCTTCAATGGAGGAAAAACACCATCACAAGGGTGTAAGGTAGCTAAGAAGATATTCTAAGGATAAGGTGCCACTAATGCCTTTATCTTACAAGAAGACTAAGCTTTTGGGTCAGGAGACATAATACCCTCTTTAACTCATCTGTGTGTTTCGTATTACGACTTTATCCCTCGTCCATTGCGCGGCCGTGTGAAATTTCCGCGTTATAGAAATATATAGGTCCCAAATTTATCATGCGAAGGCCAGTAAAATGCCTTTATTTTAATCACAGTGTCTTTGGTTATATGTCATTTTCAAGACAAATAAAATGTATGCTAACTAAGGTATACGTCTCTCTCACACTGCCTATTCATGTCTGTGTCTGAAATAATTCTGAAGAGTTAAATGACAGGATGTACATGTACATGTACATCAATATCTTTGTGTACCCAATACAAATACCAAAAATACCAAAACGTTACATGATAAAGATAGTAGGTTGTGTTATTCTAGGCGTTATAACATTATTTGCTAAAATACATTTCAGATATACAACTGTACTCGAAGATAAACTAGCGATAACAGCTAAACAGGTCACTTTATAAAACTTAGAGGTGTCATACACAAAAATATTTTCTCGGTTATAGTTATGTGATGTAGTGATATAAGTATATATTGCGATATTAAAGTGACACGCTAAGTGGAATTTCTACACAGTAAATATGATAAACCATCTCTTAAAATAAAAAGGCATATACTGAGATTTCACTTTCCACTGAAAATTAAGAACAGCAAAAACAATTTCAATATAGAAATATGACTTGTCTAGAACATACACATCGTGTATAGAAACTTCCAACGATTTGTAGGTCTCACATATATCGCAATCGTGTTATATCATTCAGTAAGGTAACAGTGAAACCATATTTCAAATGTAAGGGTCACGATTCTCCGATTGAGGGCCGAATTGGAATTGATACTAATAACATGATCTGAAATTTGGGACCTAATGTCCATCTCTGAAAAATTATTTTTAATGTAATTCTTCAATTCTCCTTATTCAATATTCAATAACTGAATGAACTCATATCTATTCTGATAAGAAGCTAAATCTAACTCTGCGCCGATATCGCACACATTGAAGTGGAGATGCATAAATGTTGGCCATTTTGGATTATGGCTGTTATTTCCGTTTCCGGAATATATATATATATATATATATATATATATATATATATATATATATATATATATATATATATATATATATATATATATATATATATATATATATATATATATATATATATATTTGTTTCATCTAGCTCACTCTGTCCTTTCAAATTTGTTGTTTTTATCGCACAGAACATTAGGAATTAGCTTGACTATTGAGTAAACATATTTTTTCTATGATCTTCTTCGTTCTGCAGAAATAGAATGCGTACTCCTGTACTCATCTTTTTAACAGTGTTAGTAGCTGTTCTTTGGAGCAATATCTCAGCGCAACCGCCATGCTGTCAAGGCGTTGGATGTCGAATACCTAAAGGATGTCGGTGTCCATTTCAAAGTCTCATCTGTGATAATCCTACCAAAAATATCCTAACAGCGGGTAAAAGAAGTTATGTACCAATATCAAAGACACAAGAGATAAACTCCTATGAAAGATCACTTTCCGACAGCAAGTTAGTATATATTTTTTTAAATCTTTTTTTTTTTAAATACTACCAAACCAGAGTGACTGACTATAGAGTTTCAATTGTTTTATGTCTCGCATTTAACTTTATTTTGTTACAATTTACATAAAACAAAATAAAAACATTAATAGCGCACAACCGTATAGAATGATACATTTTATTTCACTTTGAACAGAGAAGATTCAAACACAAACTGATAATTTGTTTTCACACAGATAGATAAATGTTACATTTCATGTGCGTTCTCGATATCAGTGCCTGTATTTTGTTTGCAATTCGTACCAAAGAACATTGTGTGAGATGTAAAAAAAACATGCTGCCTAATTGAAATTCTGTAGTCACTCTAGTAGATGTAATAGTAGATGTAATACTTTTATGCTTTTTTTGAAGCACTAACGACTAATATGGGTTTGTGATCTAACATATTTTTTAGTATAAATCTGGACACCTCGGAAAGTGAACGGAATTATAGTTATCACGTTAGAGCGCGCCCTCAATCTTGTGTCACGTTTTCTCTGTCAACGGACATGAGCAACTCATGACATTATCCTTTCAAAGAAGATAGTATACTACAAATTCTCTGTTTTTTTCTTTATAACTGTGTCTTTCTAAATGTGTATAGTTGTCGATAGCTGCTTATAAAAGTAATAAGGACGATTTGTAAAATGTGTTTCACCCCTTAAAATCGACACGTCTTGTTGAATGGAATGTGTTTTTAAAAAATAGCGTGAACCTCAATCTGGTGTGGTGAAAGCGGCCAGATGTCTTTACTTACCTCTATTTCCATCGTTTTGTGACTTTTGTTTTGCTCTAGGTGATCGACGCCTACCCATCACATCTGACCCTGTGTAATAGAACATCTCGTTTGAAAATCAAAGATCTTACAAAGTTTCTTCAACCAATCAGCACACTTCTTTCAAAATCGTTGGGAGAGACGTCTTGTAGTTAACGCAATCCTCCGTGCGTACGTTTCCTTTTCTTTCAATTCCTCCAGTGTGCGCACATGCCAACGTAACGCTCATCCTGATTGGCTGCTCAAAAGCGCGAGATTCAAAGGAGAGTTTCTATTACACAGGGTCAGATGTGGGAAGGCTGCAGTCACCCCGAACCAAAATAAACGAGACAAAACGATGGAAGTAGAGGTAAATAAAGACATCTAGCCGCTTTAACCACAACATGTTTTAATTAGATTGCGTGAACCATTACGCTATTGATAAAAGATACATATTCCAAAACTACATTGTAAGGTAAAATTAGGAAATTGTTTTACTCGTTTTTTCATAGACTTGAAGAGTGTAAATAAAATGCTTGGATTCACAGCTAGAGTTCGTTCTGTTTATTAATACTATATATAGGTCATTTATTGTGTAGACATGGCCATAGGCCCAAAACAAAATCTGAGAAGTTCTTGCATACAACAGATAATATGTCATGGTTAAAGCGATATTTTCTGCCTCTTTTCTCAAAGAAAATGCATGAAACAAAAAGGCCGCTAATCTTTGTATTGTTATCTTCTGAAAGCATAATCTCTAAATATTTTTCATAGGCAGGAGGAGTGTAAAAATAATGTGGAGCTTACTTTTTATGATACTGATCAAAAGAATCGATATTTCAAGATATAGAGTGCGTTCTGTGTAACTCATCTCGACATACCTTTTAGGATTATATCTATAAGACCCCTGATATACAAGCAATCAACCTGGGTGATTTAAGACATGGAGTGTGGATAAAGAAGTCAAGTATAATGAAACTCAAAAAAAAATAACACAAATTCCCTTGACACCAGAACAAAAACTTAAGTCAAATTAATTTGATAACATCGAAGGTCACGATACACTTGAAAGCTAAATGGAGGCAAATTGTTCAAAGATATTTCCTTTACACAGTGTTTGATAATAATTACTACTCACAGGAACTGTATTACCAGCACTGTAGTAGAGAAGATGTTAGTAAACACAGTTGGGGGGGGGGTATTATTATTATTTGTTAGTAGTAGTAGTAGTAGTAGTAACAATTGTTGTTGTTGATGTTGTTGTTGTTGTTGTTGTTGTTGTTGTTGTTGTTGTTGTAAGCTGTCAGAGTGCCGAGTTACATAATTGGCGCAAGAACTTGCACACACACACACACACACACACACACACACACACACAGTGAATTCATTACCAATGCCTTGTTATTACACAATGTTAACGTCTTTTTATACCTAATACTCTTTCACTATAACTAATTCAGAAATCTCAATAAGATCTGAATCGATACATTACTAACTTATTCTTATCTTTTCAGAAATGTTCTCACGGCCGAAGAAACTGTCGACCTTATTCGAAACTCACCCAGGTTAATCAGAAAAATCGTTAAAGTAATTGACTTAAATGGTAAGGCAATATACTAGCCACTGATCAAAATGATTCCAACCAAGGTTCAACGAAATCATCAGCGAAATTAATTGGCTGACAACTGGATTGAAATTGTTATTGCGTTTTCAACTAATGAGGAAAGATACAGAAGCTGAATATGCACAAATCGGATTAAAATCAGATGTAGATGTCGGCTAAGCGTTCATTGCCATTTTACCTTCGTTATTTTGCTTGGATTGACCGTCGTGATACATGTTTACTTGTTGGTCTTGATTGCCGCCTCTAGAGAGGGCGATCAGGACGAAAACGTAAACATATATCACGAAGGTCAGTTCAAGCAAAAGTACCGAGGTAAAATAACAATGAACGCTTAGCCGACATCTACATCGGATTTTAATCAGATTGAATATGCACGTACTACATTCCCGAAGAAAAACATTTCAGTACTAATATCAAGTCGACATATTCGAAACCTAAACAATGAGGTGAAGGTCATTACCGCCTCTTTAAATGTTCACCCGTAAGCAGCACCATGTAATTCCAAATGTGGTTGTTTTTGTTTTATAAAATTGGTCCCAGAAGAGTGAGCAGTAATGTGAAATATTGTTTAATATGACAGGCTTATAGATAGTACAGATTATAAGGAAGTATATACAGTGACACTGACAACCTACGACCATTAGAGATCATTAAATCATTGACATATGGTTCCAGTTCGTATCAGAGACAATGAAACATAAGCTCTAGAATGATAGCAACAGACAGTACCCCAAACTACTTATCAAAGAACCATTTAGTGATTAAATGAAGCGTCGGAGAACTTTGAGTGAGTTTTCATGTACAAAATTAATGTACTTGGTAAAGGATCATACTTCGCAGAGCATGTTTTCACAATGAATACCTTAGATTAGTATAATAATTGATCGTCATACACTGGTGTTATTGTAAGTCTTCATTCATAAATTCTTAATTGTTCCTGATAGCTAAATACAATATCCGACACATGTAGCAAGTTACTGATATTTAAACAATCACCTTCTTTTCGTGTAATATATGAGGCGACAAAAAAATTCTTGTGCCATCATTAGGGGGAGGGGGTATAGTAAGTTGCTACTTATAGCAGGCAATTGTTACAATTTCAATAGCACCCTGTTCCATATTCTCACTGCCAGATTCTCAGTTTCATCCCTGGTTTACTGATAAAAATTCTGTCTTGTCGACAACATACTAAGAGAATGATCTCAACACAAGGCTGCAATGTCTAAGAGTGTACGATAAAAAGTAAAGGTTTCTAAAGTATACTGCATAAATGCTATTTTAAAAAGATACAGTTTTGCCATATCTTCCCTAAGTATAAGTATATGTGACATTTTGGCTTCTTATCCTGCCCAGATGAAGTAACAATTTTATGTTCATTTTTCTTTTCAGATGACGACAAGATAAGCCAATCGGAACTTGAAACTCTCATTCTCGACTGATCTTGCAACTTTAGGAAGACTAAGAAGACATTTATTTTCCACAAATGTACACTTTTTAAATTAGTTTTGAAAAATAAGTTAAAACGTAAACATTTAGTGTGAAATCCGCACAAAGCTAACGCATGAGAACAAGACATTTGGTTTATTTATTTGCAAACTACAAGCAGTAATTGCCCTAAACTAGAAAACGGTATGCATTCATAATTCAATTTATATCATTTACAATTCCAAAGAGTCCATACAATTACATAAATCCCAGAATAAAATTTCTTGTATTGAGGAACCGATTTTATTAACTCTACTATTTTCTGTAATGCCTAATGGTATACAATGTACATTGATGCTGCCAATAGAATATATTTGAAGGTAATATAATGAAATTGCTGATTTCTCCACCTATTGTTATTCTTCCATCACACGGTGTTATTCTTCCATCACAAACATGGAAAAACAATAACACACAAGACATTGGTTGGCAATTACATTTGATTTGACAAGTTTGAAGGGATATCTTTCAAATCCTTTTATGGCACCCAACTATTCGAATGTCCTCAAAACAAGAAACTTTACTCGGTAGAGTAGCCGTAAACTAGCTAGCTCAATAGGCCTTATGAAAATAGATATATCACTGTATACCACACTATTTCTAGGTTTCCGTTACGTAATATAAACAATTAATAATAACAAGCAATTCTACATGTATAATAAGTTTCTTCAAATGACAAAAGCATGGCCATTAAGTTTAAAAAATACATTAATTAATTAATTAATTAATCAATTAATTAGTTAATCAATTAATTAATTAATCAAAACAGTCGACGACACTGCCCATTAAGATTCTCAAGGAATATTTACGTTTCCAGCGCAGTATATTCATGTATCTAGACCACCAGACACCACTGCGAAGCCTGTTTGCTTATAATATACCACAGATGCTGACTACATATATTTTTAGTAGGTAATATTTAAGGGGTGATAGACATTTGTGAACAAATACGTTACAAATCTTTGTATGCATGACGAAACAGAGAGTTTGATCATCTCATGGATCACTGTGTACATAGATGTATTTCCGTTGTATTTCAAAATGTAGTGCAGTGCCAAATGTAAAATATTTGAAATCCCATGAAAATGATTTATTGTGTCAAGCATTCAATTCTACCTATGTCAAAAAAAATTGGGTATCATTAGAAATACAAAATCGGGAGTAACATACAAAGACTGGATAAGCTTCTAGTATTATAAAAACCAAACACTCTACGCCAGCATCGTACCAATATATCGTACATTTCATGGTACTACAATTTAAAATAACGTGAATGTTTCTTCACTGTGGAGGCATATATTTGTCATTGTATCAAATGTCATTCATAGCTCGTTCGTCTTTGAAAACATTGCAATGTATTATTTGATGTTCCAACAAGTCATTTCAACAACGGAAGCTGAATAGTTTTATTTAGTTTGGCAATCTCTCAAAATCTAAAAAAAAAATGATTTATTAATGTACACTTTAAATGTATTACGAAGACTGATACACAATTTGTTGATGTGACTTTTCGTCATTTATTTGGTTTATTGGTCGATTAAAAGTTTCTATTGTAGATTCCTAAAGATATTGTTATTGCACTATAATTCAGGTTGTTCAGTTGTCTCATGTATGTTAAAGAACGAACACATTTGAGGATGTTGTATAAATGCAAAGCATGTGAAAACTTGGGATTCTTGAGCTGTCGACGATACCATATTTGTATTTGATGACTGTTCTCTCGGAATGGCCAGCTTCCTTATGTAAGGTAGAATGCTTCCCAGGGACGTTGGGGGAGCATACAGGGTAGTTGTGTCGCTATAGATCCGTGCCAGGGATAATAATTGTAAAGCGTTTTGAGCACAAAGTGGGAAAGCGCTATATAAAAACCAACATTATTATTATTATTATTATTATTATTATTATTATTATTATTATTATTATTATTAATCCGCATCTGGTACCAATGTCAATCAAGTAAATGATATATATTAGGGCAAAATGCGCCTCGATGCCAAATTTTCCAGAGTTTTTCCGTTCTCTCAAAACTTTGTCATTTGAAAGCTTACTCCCAGTCCTTTGAAATATGTAAAAGAATTTTCGAGTTTCAACATCTCTTTAACATATCTGCAATATTATTATAATTATTTCCTGTGGATTTATAAAAGTATTCGGCAACCATATCGGAATCTAAATGACTTAATTTTGCTATGCCAACTATTTCAAAGATTTACTTGTACTATGACCCCTAATTTTGTCCTTGGTTTTACCTGAGAATTTGATTGACTTCTCCTAGGCATAGTTCTTGCAAACGTTTAAGGTTCTTAATTGCAAGTCGTATATCTTGTACACTTCAAGCCTAACAGCGTGGCCGGTCCTTCAAAGGAGTTCATTAAAACTTATGCACAGATGTGCTATCAATGTGTGTCGTTAACAATGGAAAGTTCATACAAGAGTGCAATATTGAGGTTAGACATGAAAAGTACATAGGGTGGGTGTAGCATTATTCAATGAATAATAAGTGCACAGGTATAACACGTACACTTCTTCTTAGACAGGAATATTGTATCAGTAGTCATTGTGACAGTACAAAGGACTCTATCGACGATTCCCTTGGGTTCATATGATACAGTAATAACCTTTGACAAAGTCACGAAGCTTATTAAGAAACTGAAATTAAGCCTTTACATGACGAAACAACCATCGAATTGAACCACCCTACACAGTCATTCTAAATTAAAAACCACTGAGCCGTCGATTTCTTGCATCCCCAACAATAAAGAAGAATGAAATGATAACCATATAGAAGAATTAACGTGAAAAAATATCTCGTACATGTATGGGTCACGTACAATTTATCTAATGGTGTTTACCTTACAACATTTTGTGATATGAAAATGGAACAAGTTAGCACGATGCATATATATGATTCATCGATTATTTCACTTTTCAAAGGCTAGTCATCGGAAGGAAAAGAACAAGAGTAATAACATACTTTAAATGCCACACATGATCAGAAGTAGAAAGAGAGTGTCTACTTCCTATTGGAAATGAAATTTGTTCGCATGATTGTAGGGCCATATAATATGCAACGTGCTAAGTACATGACACAGATAATTGTGACATATCTGACATAACACTGACACCAATAATTCCATATGAATAACGCATTCAGAAAGGACTCTAGACCTTCTCAAATATATATATATATATATATATATATATATATATATATATATATATATATATATATATATATATATATATATATACTCTGAGGCCTACTCTCTGGGTGTGCTGTATATATAGAGTGTAGGCAATAGAAATACCATCACCATTGTCTGTGTCGGTGGGTAGGTGTTGTATGTGTGGAGGTGTTGGTTGTTATTGTGTGGGTTATTGGGTGCGGACAAGTAAGTGTTGGCGGGTTGTTATATGTTGGGCTTTGATGTTCCGTTAGTTAACGGGTTTAGTTTAGGTGATAGATGCTCTATTGAAGTTGGACAAATAAAACTTATTCTCGTGTCGGCATTTGGATATCAACTCAGTTCTTTTGTTTAGTGTGGAGCTTTTGTCTGCTTTAATAATAGTTAGTTTTTCGGTTAAACACAGGTTGCACCGCTTTGTTTTATTGGTGTATGCTCGGGCTTTCTTGCTGATGGACCAGGATACGGAAAAAGGCTCATTGTTTCTTTTCAGTTTCCAAACTAACTATTATTAAAGCAGACAAAAGCTCCACACTAAACAAAAGAACTGAGTTGATATCCAAATGCCGACACGAGAATAAGTTTTATTTGTCCAACTTCAATAGAGCATCTATCACCTAAACTAAACCCGTTAACTAACGGAACATCAAAGCCCAACATATAACAACCCGCCAACACTTACTTGTCCGCACCCAATAACCCACACAATAACAACCAACACCTCCACACATACAACACCTACCCACCGACACAGACAATGGTGATGGTATTTCTATTGCCTACACTCTATATATACAGCACACCCAGAGAGTAGGCCTCAGAGTGTCTGATGATCGCAATATGCGTGAAACTCCGAGTTACACCCAAGAAAGAGTTCCAGTACTACCAAAACTATTACGCTCTGCCACTGCGGTATAGAGCACTGTCTTAGCAGATTGATACTCACCGAGTTATATATATATATATATATATATATATATATATATATATATATATATATATATATATATATATATATATATATATATATATATATATATATATATATATATCTTTCATCGAGTTGCATGAGGATATGATAACACCCTTGCTTGGAAATCGAGTTCATATCTTTAACAGGGAAATGTCCATTTTCTAAGTTAAAGGGAGTCATTGCGGCTTTTTATAAAAAAAAAAAGATAAAAGAAGGACAGTGTCGATAACAACCGTCATGTTAATCACTCATATATAAGCGAAAATAACACCCTTCTCTATAAAGTGAAGACTGGTTATAAGACTATTTCTCTCTTCGTTGGCATACATGACTGTAAAAAGAATCCTCTCAAACACGTAGACACTTCTCAACAACCCTAGTGGCAAGTTTTGGTGAAGATTTAATATGTATAGCAAAATGACTAAATATACTATCATCTATAAATAATGGGGAGGAGGGGATCGACCTGACAAGTATTACGTTCTGCCCACACAGCCTGCTAACTCAGCTATAGAAACTCATCGTTAGAGGTTCATTGGTTGTACACGTTGCCTAATCCATACGACTAAGTCACACGACACTGATATTTGTCGACTGTGAGGTATGACCTAGTTGGCTGTATACGAAAACGTGCGCTTTGTACAAGTAACCTCGACTATCAACACATGATAAACTTATCTTGTGCTGATTTGTCGTCATGGATTAACTTCCCATGCATATAATGAGACGTGGCCAAAATTACAGAATTGTCAGTACCAAGTTCGCAGGTTCTAGGCTCTAGGCAGTGAGCACTTGCCACGTCGACAATACAGTCTGCTGGGGAAGCTATCCCATTGCATGTGCAGTTGGATGGGTGTGAATGAACTTTACTATTACTCAACCGTGGGTATTAACGTTAACAGCAGCGGTTGATAAAAAGAACTATTTATTGACCTCGCCAATACTGTTAAGTTGTAGTCAATCTTTTAGTAGGGATGTATGTAACTCTTGAAAATACAATATTATCTGTTTCAATATGTTTCAGAATTCGACACATACTGTGGTTTGCAGCCTGTAACTACTAAAACATATACTGGATGGAACAAATCAAAGTATATACAAAGCATACTAAAATAATTAAGACTAACTGGCATCTTCACATCTTGATAGTAGTCGTTGCGTATGCACAACGAGATGTGGTCAGAGAGACTGCGGTCTTTTGTATACCAATTAACTATGTTATAATTACGTATTATTCATCAATATTTTCCCTCTTTCAAAAAAAAAAAATACAAAACACATACACGGTCTTGTCATTTCTAGTTAACGTATGGCCTTTTATTTGATATCCAAAAAAAAAACTCATACGAAGAGTTATAATATTAAATAAAGTGTCGTTTGTAGTTACATATCCGTTGGTATTCCGGAAACTCTTCAAAGTCGACATCATTTAAATATCTAATGTAGGTATTTACTTGAATTGCACCTGTCCATTAAGAACGATCCATTAAACAAGACGTAAATATTTTACAAAGGGGCAACCTCGATAAATTGTTTTCCATTTATAGCGGTAAAGGAACTATCAGTGCTAACGATTCAAAACTCCTTTAGCAAGACTGGGTTTGTCACTCCGTATTTACGACATTCACCCCTTCAGTAGCGTGTGAACATATGTTTTTTTTTTGAAAGTATAAAGTTGGCAATATTTAGCGCTTGCTATGGAAGTACTAGAAAACTAGAGAGACGCTAGATTTTCAGTTCGTCGGCACGACGTATTTTACATCTCACACAACGCCTTTTGTTAACAACTACATAAACAGAATACACATAGCTAGCACGCAAGTATATTAATGATACATTTATTATTTTATAACAAGGTCAGCGCAAATCAAACCTACTGTCGGATGAAACAATGTAGATAAATAAAGAAACAAAACTGTTTATATGTGTGTTCATAACAAGATAAATGTTACCATTTTATGTGGGTGCGCCCTATCAGTGTTTATATTTTTTAAATGTAATTCGTAACAAAAAATGTTGTCAGACGTAAAGATATTGTGCTGCCTACTGAAAGTCTAAAGTCTCTCTAGTTTGGTAGTAAAACTCCATGTACCTCATTTTATCAAATTTACAACATCGTCATTCAAAGCAATACATAGGTGTATTGCTGTATAAGGGAACCTTCAGCAATTACAGGTGGGGGTTCAAGTGTCGTCTGTCACATAAAATCTGAAACTCCCCATTTCCTTTTTCCAATTGCAAATCCTAGCTCTTCCCCAATTTCCTTTCTCTAAAACATGACCCTTTCCCAGGTTCATCTAAAAAATAGCATTAAATGCCGTTGAGACTCCTCAATACTAACTGGTGCTCCAGTTGCTGACATTGTCTGGATCACGATCAACGTCCCCACTCCAACTCCAATATCTTATAACACTATTCTCCCTTCACTCCTGTGATGCCAACACTTCTCCTAAACTACAACTTACAATCACCGATTCATCACATGGTAAATAAGCACTTTCACTGATATGTTCTGATACAATGGTGGCAGTGGTTAGATGTAGCTGTGGTGTCAATGAATGACTGCCATAACAAAGCAGTGCAAATTTAGCTAATGAAATTATTCATAATGAAAGGTAACTCTATCTAACTTAATTTTTTTAATATGGCCGCCTCAAGACCAACTTGTAAAATCTGACCCATCGGCCAATTCCCTGACCCTCCCCACTTGTAATTACTGAAGGCTCCCTAAATTGTATTTGTAAAATTACTGTTGTATCATTGTATGATCCTCGCTGCTTTAGAAATAACCAATTTTGCGATCCCAGGGAAAAAGTTCACGTGAATCAATTTGATCCTTACGGTTAGCGGCTAAAGGTTAATGAGTTGGTTTCTCATTTGCCAATGGAAAGAAATATGCATATCACGACGAGGCGTATAATCTATCAGTTGATGCATTAGCTTAGCTAAAGGTTAAGCAGTTGCCTTCTCATATTGCACAGGTAACCATCAACATAATGATTACAATTCTAGTTCACAAACATGGGAATACAACTACACTCTCTATTATTTTACATCAGCTCTATGGGTACAACACCCTTCATATTCACGCCTACCCTATGGGTACAACACCCTCCATATTCACACCTAACATATGGGTACAACACCCTTCATATCCATATCTGCCCTAAGGGTACAACATCCTTCATATTCCTATCTACCCTAAGGGTACAACACCCTCCATATTCACACCTACACTATGGTACAACACCCTTCATATTCATATCTGCCCAAAGGGGACAATATGCCATCCATATTCACACCTACACTATGGTACAACACCCTTCATATTCACACCCAACCTATGGGTACAACACCCTCCATATTCACACCTACACTATGGTACAACACCCTTCATATTCACACCTAACATATGGGTACAACACCCTTCATATTCATATCTACCCTAAGGGTACAACACCCTCCATATTCACACCTACACTATGGTACAACACCCTTCATATTCATATCTGCCCAAAGGGGACAATATGCCATCCATATTCACACCTACACTATGGTACAATACCCTTCATATTCACACCTAACCTATGGGTACAACACCCTCCAGATTCACACCTACACTGTGGTACAACATCCTTCATATTCACACCTAACATATGGGTACAGCACCCTTCATATTCACACCTAAGCTATGGGTACAACACCCTCCATATTCACACCTAACCTATGGGTACAACACCCACCATATTCACACCTATAATATGGGTACAACACCCTTCATATGCACACCTAACCTATGGGTACAACACCCTTCATATTCACACCTAACCTATGGGTACAACACCCTTCATATTCCTATCTACCCTAAGGGTATAACACCCTCCATATTCACACCTAACCTATGGGTACAACACCCTCCACATTCACGCCTATAATATGGGTACAACACCCTTCATATTCACACCTAACCTATGGGTACAGCACCCTTCATATTCACACCTAACCTATGGGTACAACACCCTTCATATTCCTATCTACCCTATGGGCACAACACCCTCCATATTCACACCTACACTATGGTACAACTCTTTCCATATTCACTCTTAATCTTTTGAGAGCAATTTTTTTAAATATTGACTCATACTGTATTGTACATATTCCTCCATATTCTCCCCTTAACTATAGTACAACACCCTCGATATTGACACCTACCCTGTGGTTTAACAGTCTTTGTATTCACACCTACCTTGTAGGTACAAAAAACCCTCCCGAGTCTCACATATCCCATGATGCAACATCCTCTAACCTAATATGGAACGATGTATTGGAACTCATATCATTATTACACAACCACAATCTGAATTACAAATCTTCCACAAGTTAGGTGAACTAGGTGAGTTATTGTGTTCAGCTTTGATGTTTCTGGATTTAATGATACTCCATGATGGACCTTGTATTAATATATTTCCCGCGGTTGTAAAATGGCGATATCTAATTGCAAGGAAATAGTTCACACCTATACTATAGGGCTTAGAACCACTAGGCAATGTTTACTTTTTAACACATACAATGTTCAAAGAGTTGATTTTAAGCCAATCTGATTAAAATCGATGTAGATGTCGGCTAATCGTTCATTGTTATTTTACTTCGGTATTTTTGCTTGAATTGACCTTCGTAATACATGTTTACGTTTTCGTCTTGATTGCCTGACGAAAACGTAAACATGTATCGCGAAGGTCATATGATTTTAATCAGATTGATTTTAAGCGTACTATGCCCACATGTTTACGATTACCATCTTAAAAAGATTATTTCAAAATGTTGATGTAGTTCTCCGTGTGTGTGTGTGTGTGTGTGTGTGTGTGTGTGTGTGTGTGTGTGTGTGTGTGTGTGTGTGTGTGTGTGTGTGTGCGTGCGCTCGTATGCATTCGTATGCGCATGATTATCGCAGGTGTAGCTGTCAGAAAATTCATTTATACCAATAATAGCAGTGAGATTGTTCAGATATATAACCTACCTTTGGTTCTGCTACCAGTTGCCTAGGTATTGATAAAGATGAACATCACAGAGGAAAATTAAGACAGTTACATATAAGAACAGGGGAGATCAAATAACAGATAAAATCGTTCTATCAGTGAAAAGAAGATGTAACCGAATCACCTCTGAAACTTAATCTTGTAGAGTCCTTGTCAACCAAGCTGGCCGTTACATGTTTGTTTCTTTATTTTCAGACAAAAAATATCCATATGCAGAATGCTACACCGTTGTGTAATTTGTCTTTGCAAAAATATTTGTTTTAAGTGGACCCTATATGACCTAGTGCGCAGCAGATCCATATATGAATGTGTGCTGTCCCCACAATTTATCTTTGCCTAGTAGATAATTTAATTAACTGAAAAAAGGGAGAGTATTAAACGAGACGGGCAGCAATCTTTATTACATACAAATATTCATAGTTAAGATCTAGAAAAACCTCACAAATCTCAGCTTCGAGCAGACAAGTAAATATAAAACGCATTGAAATTGTCTTTCGTTTTAATTTCCGTTCTCTAACACACACTGCATTTAGCCTCAAACCACTGATATCGCCACGGGTTGCTGCGGTTTTGTTTTCGCGAAACAGGGACGTACACAAGAGATATCCAAACAATGTGCCTCTGAAGACAGCCGATAATTTTGAAGTCGTCAAAATACACGTGCACATCATTCATGTGTGTATACCATGAAGTGTTTGTCTTTCTCTTATTGATGTATGTTCTAATCTGATACGTCTAACTTCGACCTCGGCCATGCGTTATGCTACATTAGTCATACCGTCTTTACGTTTAACGCCCTCAGTCGGCTGAGTAAAAATCTTATAATCATCGAATTGCCATACACGATACAGCCATTAGAACGATGACTCGGATAAAATGAAGTTCATACAATTTCATGGCAGAAATCAAAGGAATTTTATGAAAGTGATGAAGTTTCAATTCCTGTCTCATATAATTGAGTTTGAAACAGTGACCTTCACCCCCCCCCCCACCTCACCAAAAATCTAAAACATGTCAATAATTTAATTAAAAAACCCATCCATTTTAAGAATTCACGCACCGTTGATCCGCCATCTATCCATCGCAAGCATGCTTTGAGTTGGACTGTGGGCAGAAATATAGTTATCGCCCCTGACATGTCTGTCTGTCCCCCCCCCCTACCCCCCCTCCCATGCATCAAGGTATTTCCCGGGAAATAAAAATGACAATATATTGTACAGCAAGTCTACATATTCATTCTACTTGGTACCTACCTTGTTACATAATCAAGCCACACATGTTGAGGCTGGCAAGTCATCATGAATGATAACTAAGGGACAAAAGTTCTGCGATGTTGGTATTAAAAATCCGACCCTGTTTTTCATTGCAGTGCGGTATGTGCGCCCTCTCAGCCGACATATGAAATCGAAGCATTTTTCAGCTGTTCTAGAATTACAACATTCACATTTGAATCCCTAATGGAAGTCTACCAGTGTCAGTGTGGTCAAATTGTATCCACTTGTTACAGCACTCCACAATACACGAGTGGAAATAATCCTTGTGCAATACAATGGTTCATACTCGAGCCCAAGGCCGTAGCCTGACCAAATTGCCGGGGGGGGGGGGGGGCAGAACTTTGTCTTGTGCAATCATGCATTTAAAATTTAGAAAGGTGGGTAATTTACATAAATTTGCATGCAGTTTACATAATATCTATTTTATTAATTAAATATCATATGTAAGGCCAGAAAAAATAAAAACGCTGGTCAACGGGCAACCTAACCCATCACATTGGGTAGGTAGGTTCATTTTCATTTTTTCTCAATGCTTGACGAGGGTAAAATTAAACAAACCATATATAATGATAGCAAAATATTTCAGGTCAAGTTTATTCAGTCACCTTGATACTATCTCTTGCAATTTGTCTGCATAGCTACAGTTAGGAAATGTACACAATTTACGATTAAACAAATGTTGTAGCTTCTCTCACCCTCTCTTCTCAAAAAATGTTAAGCCCCACCAAATGAAACTCAAGCATTATTTTAGCCACCCATTCAGTCACCTACACTACAGTGGAGATATACAATTATATGGTACAATGATGCATTAAAATAATAGTGATAGCCAACTACAATAATACTCCGAACGAGATTACTTTACACAGGATGTGGATTTCACATGCATAAGGAGATGTCTCTAATTAGCTATAACCTTTACATGGAGGTACTTAGCCAGCCACCTTCCATCTTCTTGTCTTAGGAGAAAGACAATTATCACCTTGATTACTACTGGTTGGGAGGCGACAACTCCAAAGGTGAAAAAGAATTGAAAATAAGAGTGTAGGAGGCCATTTAGAGGTATAAAATATCAAACCATAGACATAATTTTAATTGACTGTCTTACAATGCTTGAATATGGTAATAAAATACCAGAATTGAAACAATTATGCTATGTATTACATATTATCTGGAAGTGTATTTTGTTGCGGTAAAGCTAAAAGATATTTTGCGGATGTGCACTTGGTAAATGATTTCTCCTGAAGTTTAATTTGGTTCCAAACAATTCCGAATTAAGAGCGAAACATTTCAAGACTTTCATACTTTTGATGACCCAATGACTGCTCAGCCCACTCCCATGGTCGTAAACCTTTTAGTGCACATTGGATTTGCAACAATCTCAATTCATGCTTAGTCATCAGCGCCAAGTAAACCACTGTATAAGATATTATATGATTTGGAATAGACTCAAATGTATATTGTTACATGTACTATTCAGGAAATATGAAGAAATATCCTTAATTGTGAAACAAAATGTGCATTTTATTGACATGCGAAGCCCGCATAAGGATATATTGGCCATCACCAAAAAATATATATGGGTAGGTTGAACAGTTTTTTATTTTTTCTGGCCTAATGACGTACAGTACTGGTGATAGTCGACAGCGTAAAGTGTGCCTGCCGTAAAAGAAGGTGTGGTTTACGACGATACACTATCACCCACTAGTACTCTTGCAATCTACCATGTACGGTCCCACTTAGACCACGCGATTTTGTGAGGGACATCGTTAGCACACAGGCTATGACGAGCGTCGTCAACAGGTGAATAAAACTCAACAGCGTTGTGAAAAAAATCATTGCTGATGGTTGTAATAGACATCAGTAAACAAAAACTACACTGTTCTTGTCTTATTAACCAACATTTACTGGTATTTACTCACACTATCTGACTAATTGTCAGTGTCTGTGGGTATAAATGCAAAAATATTATGTCCCCCAAATTATGGCAAAATAAATAAAAACGACTAGACTAGATATACACAAACACTTGTAATGTCGGGTGTTTCACATTCAATGACTTTTATTTATCTGATTGTTTATCATTTGCCGACAAGAAACATTACAATACCGCCGTGACGCGTCGACGGCATCCAGGGGACGCATGGCATATTTTAGCCCACTCATACTCGCTAAATGTCGCCTTTTGAACGACGTATTTAGCAACAAAGTAAACGTATTTCATCTCGAATGAATACATTAGCTATTAGAATACCCATGGGAAACTTCAAGAAAGCGTATCAGGACATGCACTACCACGATATATGTGTTGGTCCCATAATACACTAACTGATTCGATTTGCTCCAAGCATATGAAAGCACGCTCCGATTCGTTTGCATGTAAATACCACTGTGTACCACTCAAAAAGCCGAGGTTCATTTAAGTTACTTGTTAGATTTCGATGAAAATTTGAAGAAGGTTTATTAACAAATTGTAAAGAATTACGAAAGTTAATGGTTTCCCTTGTCGAGATATCACTTTATCGTTAGAAGAATTTTGTAACGAATCGTTTGTGCATGTGTGGTGTACGTACTCGGGGGCGGTGGCCACTCGGGAGAAAGTCATATTTTGAATGCTTGTGGGCTTGTTTGAATCTTTTATAATTTTAGTGACAGTCTTGACCACTTTGTCTTAATACAATACAGAGTAATTCAAATTTTCAAAAGGGGTGGGTGGCCAGAGTTCTAAACATCTATATATAAGATACCGGCAAGCTGTGTAATGCGCATGCACACAGAATCAAGTCCAATCCAGACTTCCTCCGTCCGAAAACAAGACTAGCTTGTAAGCTACGGATAGACAATATGCTAAGGCCCAAAAAAATAATAGTGTGTTTCCGATGACATGGTCTCAGAGAATAGGGTAGGTAGGGCGGGATTTTCTATTACTTTACTATCTGTTTAATTGTTTTTGTTTTGGAAAAATATTGCTTCGACCCAAGACCAAACGAAATATTGGTCAGAATACCCCTTCTGTGATAGTTTGATGAAATATGTACAAACATCGCTGGGGAAAGAAAAGAGACGTGCATGCAGGTCGGGAAGACAAACGAAGGTGTGCAAAATTTGGAAGTGGTCATTGAAAGGTGGAAAAAATATAGATGTTGAAATGGAACAAAGTAAGTTGCCATGGAAATGTGTTAAAAATATATATGTTAATATGTTAATTAAAATTGGAACAAAGAGGTTGGCATTGAAAAGTACTTTTAAAAATATGAAAATGGGACAAAGGAACTGAACATTAAATGGTGGAAAATGTATAGATATAGATGTTAAAATGGAACAAAGGAAGGAGCTAAGGGAAGGTGCTAAAATATATATGTTAAAATGGAATGAACAAGTTGCCTTGAAAGATGTTGAAAAATATGGAAACGGAACAAAGGAAGTGTCCTTCGGAAAGGTAGAAAAACATACCGTTGTTGAAATGGAACAAAGGAAGTGAACATGGAAAGGTGTAAACCAAGCCGTCATGATGCACGTAAACATGTACTGTATTAGGAACAGCTAGCGTAGACATTGGTACTGATATACTACGAGTAACACTGATGAAGTAAAGCACTTTCTCTATAACATACACTCAGGTATAGCATTCACATTGAGTGTAAAAGTATATTGTTTCAATTGGTTTATTTACAAGCTTAGCATGTTTCCTTTCTAATGTGGTCAATTAATAAATGAAACAGTATACTTTTACAGATATAAATGCTATAAATGATTGTAGTACACACAGAAAACACTTAACTTTAGTGTTATGGGTTGTACTTGATATGGATGCTCTAAACAAATGTAGTACATACGGAAAACGCTTTACTTTGGTGTTATGAGTTGTACAAGTATCTTAAACTACAAAAAAGGTTATCTATATGCTAGCTGTGAATACACATTTAGAAAGGTGATTCAAAATGCTCACATTCACTATTGCTATCTTGCTAGACGACATGTTTGTGAAACGCATTCTGGTTTTAAAACTTTTTTTTTTTTTTTTTTTTTTTTTTTTAAAGCGTCTGCAAACACCTTAAAATGATCTTTTTTCAGTCAGTTCCCTTCGGATATACTTCGAGAGTTTTCAGGTGTTTCCGGTCCCACTTAGACCACGCGATTTTGTGAGGGACATCGTTAGCACACAGGCTATGACGAGCGTCGTCAACAGGTGAATAAAACTCAACAGCGTTGTGAAAAAAATCATTGCTGATGGTTGTAATAGACATCAGTAAACAAAAACTACACTGTTCTTGTCTTATTAACCAACATTTACTGGTATTTACTCACACTATCTGACTAATTGTCAGTGTCTGTGGGTATAAATGCAAAAATATTATGTCCCCCAAATTATGGCAAAATAAATAAAAACGACTAGACTAGATATACACAAACACTTGTAATGTCGGGTGTTTCACGTTCAATGACTTTTATTTATCTGATTGTTTATCATTTGCCGACAAGAAGCATTACAATACCGCCGTGACGCGTCGACGGCATCCAGGGGACGCATGGCATATTTTAGCCCACTCATACTCGCTAAATGTCGCCTTTTGAACGACGTATTTAGCAACAAAGTAAACGTATTTCATCTCGAATAAATACACTAGCTATTAGAATACCCATGGGAAACTTCAAGAAAGCGTATCAGGACATGCACTACCACGATATATGTGTTGGTCCCATAATACACTAATTGATTCGATTTGTTCCGAGCATATGGAAGCACGCTCCGATTCGTTTGCATATAAGTAGCACTGTGTACCACTCAAAAAGCCGAGGTTCATTTAAGTTACTTGTTAGATTTCGATGAAAATTTGAAGAAGGTTTATTAACAAATTGTAAAGAATTACGAAAGTTAATGGGTTTCATTTTGTCATTTAATGACTTTAGCAACTCGTCTGGAAGAAAACTTGTATGGTTTCCCTTGTTGCGATATCACTTTATCATTAGAAGAATTTTGTAACGAATCGTTTGTGCATGTGTGGTACGTACTCGGGGGCGGTGGCCACTCAGGAGAAAGTCATATTTTGAATGCTTGTGGGCGTGTTTGAATCTTTTATAATTTTAGTGACAGTCTTGACCACTTTGCCTTTAATACAGTACAGAATTATCAGAGAGTTCATATTTTCAAACGGGGTGGGCGGCCCGAGTTTTAAACATCTATCTATACATGTATAAGATACAGGCAAGCTATGTAATGCGCATGCACACACAATCAAGTCCAGTCCAGTCTTCCTCCGTCCGAAAACAAGACTAGATTGTAAGCTACGGATAGACAATATGCTAAGGCCAAAAAAATAATACGTGTGTTTCCGATAACAAGGTCTCAGAGAATAGGGTAGGTAGGGCGGGATTTTATATTATTTTACTTTATCTTTTTAATTTTTTTTTAATTTTTGAAAAATATTGCTTCGACCCAAGACCAAACGAAATATTGGTCAGAATACCCCTTCTGTGATAGTTTGATGAAATATGTTCAAACATCGCTGGGGAAAGAAAACAGACGTGCATGCAGGTCAGGAAGACAAAGGAAGGTGTGGAAAATTTGGAAGTGGTCATTGAAAGGTGGAAAAAATATAGATGTTGAAATGGAACAAAGTAAGTTGCCATGGAAATGTGTTAAAAATATATATGTTAATATGTTAATTAAAATTGGAACAAAGAAGTTGGCATTGAAAAGTACTTTTAAAAATATGAAAATGGGACAAAGGAACTATACATTAAATGGTGGAAAATGTATAGATATAGATGTTAAAATGGGACAAAGGAAGGAGCTAAGGGAAGGTGCTAAAATATATATGTTAAAATGGAATGAACAGGTTGCCTTGAAAGATGTTGAAAAATATGGAAACGGAACAAAGGAAGTGTCCTTTGAAAGGTAGAAAAACATACCGTTGTTGAAATGGAACAAAGGAAGTGAACATGGAAAGGTGTAAACCAAGCCGTCATGATGCACGTATACATGTACTGTGTTTGGAACAGCTAGCGTAGACATTGGTACTGATATACTACGAGTAACACTGATGAAGTAAAGCACTTTCTCTATAACATACACTCAGTTATAGCATTCATATCAAGTGTAAAAGTATACTGTTTCAATTTGTTTATTTACAAGCTTAGCATGTTCCCTTTCTAATGTGGTCAATTAATAAATGAAACAGTAAATGTGTACACTTGATATGGATGCTATATTGAAACGATTGTGGTATATACAGCAATGCTGTACCTGGGTGTTATGGGTTGTACTTGATATGGATGCTATAAACAATTGTGATACATTGTATAGAAATACATATTTTAAGGAACAACTATATTATTGTTTCATTACTTTTCACATCATTTCTTTCTTGACTGCAACCATAGACCGTGGTGAGAATGAATTATACACTTATTGCCCAGCTTTGAAAACACTCAGATGTCTTTTACCCTGAGGGCTGTTATACAACTATTTCTACAACCCATAACACCAAAGTAAACCATTTTCTGTATGTACCATAATCATTTATAGCATCCATATCAAGTACAACCCATAATACCAAAGTAAAGCGTTTTGTGTATGTACTACAATCGTTTATAGCATCTATATCAAGTACAACCCATAACACCAAAGTAAAGCGTTTTGTGTATGTACCACAATCATTTATAGCATCCATATCAAGTGTAAAAGTATACTGTTTCATTTGGTAATGGACCACATGAGAAAGGCCACAAGCTAGGCTTGTAAATAAACCAATTGAAACAGTATACTTTTACACTTGATATGGATGCTATAAACGAGTGTAGCACCTAGAGAAAGTGCTTTATTTCATCAGTGTTACTCTTTGTAAAATAGTCGGCTATCTTTGATGATATTCAAAAAATACCGTCACTGGCGTCTGCATCGGACTAGAGTAAATATTCGTAAATACCTATAATAACGTCATTATTTTGTATTATGGATATCCTAGAATAGAAGTATTAGCTCACAAGTGCCTGTGGTGATTCTGACGAGATACTCTAGTGGCCATTTAGATGGACCTTGCGGAGTTCTAGTTTCTATATACCGGGAGCATAGGGGCGCTTAATATTACTTGAATTGTTGTTTTCCTTGTCTACAAGCTAAAATATAACAGCTTTTTGACTTGAAGAGTCTCCCTACTTTTACGGAAATAACACAATATTTTATAAAAGAATACCCCACGAATCCTGCTACTACGAATGTATCAATATGTCATGATACACTCTTAAAGTACTCGAAGATAAAAACGTGTTCTTTTCATAAATAGATTCAAGTCAAAACGTTGTTAGCATAGCCTATAGACAAGGAAAACAACAATCTAAGAAATATTAAGCGCCTGTATCTCGCGAGAGTTCGGATTTGGCACCACCATGTGTCCACCAAATTTCATGCATGGATTTGGGTTTCTCTCAGACCACTATAAAGAATAGATTAGTGGTTCCAGGAACCGTGTGACAAACAAAACAAAAAAACACAAAAAAAAGCAAAACAAAACAAAACAAAACAAACAGACAGACAGACAGATAGACAGACAAACAAACAAACAAACAAACAAACAAACAAACAAACAAACAAAGAGACAAACAGACAAATAAATAAATAAACTGTCAAATAAATGACAAATTAACAAGCAAATGAACGACAAGTATAGGGATAAATAAAATAATTAAATAAACCAGCAAATAAACAGATATACCTAGATACGTTTTTTGTACCCATCACTATACAAAAACGTATCTAGGTATACCCCCACGAGTATCTGTTTATTTGCTGGTTTATTTAATTATTTTATTTGTCCCTTTACTTGTCGTTCGTTCGTTTGCTTGTTAATTTGTCATTTATTTGATAGTTTATTTATTTATTTTGTTTTATTTTGTTCTGTTTTGTTTGTCACACGTTCCTGGGTGCCCTGTGATATGTACAGTCAGTTTACGCGGTGCGCGTGCGCGAGATCGTTTCTTAGCGTGGTCACATGACCTGTCAGCTGATGAGGGGTATTCCCCGAAAAGACGCTAGAGCCAGGTAGCGTCAGGTAGCGTGTGGAAGTTTTGTACGTTTTTCAAACAACGAAGGTCAAAATACATGTACACAGCCGAGGAATTTACTGATATAAGGTGAGATTTTTGTTATATGATGTTGACTTACAATCCTAGTCCTGCCTTCAGACGGTAGAAATCGGGACTCCGGCCCACTTCAGAGAAGTCAGACCCAAGTCCACACTCACTCACATCATGCTAGCTCCGTCTGTTATAGCTGTAATAATTGTAGCGTTTTGCTGCGATTTTGAGGGTTTTTCGTCTGTTTTGGCGACTTTTTAAGTTTTGGTGTTTACTTGAACCGTACCTTAGGTGCGGGTTAAACACCAATACTTAAAAAGTCGCCAAAACAGACAAAAAAACCCCTCAAAATTGCAACTACGTCTGGCAGTGGTAGTCCTGCTTGTATACGGAGTAAGGTGTTGAGCGAAACGCGTGCACCGTCTGCAAGCAGGGCTACTAGTCCGGATGCCAACAGTGTGAGTGTGAAGGTATAAATCGTAACGATACTGTATAGGAACTAGACTATCCGTCTGCAAGCAGAACGACGCCATATATCATTACGATGACAAGTTGTTAACTGTGGGTGCTTGAATTTACTAGCACTGGAAATATGTGTTCTTCAACTAGAACTCTAATACGGTCACGATCACGTCTCCGTTCACCCCAGGAGTTCTCGAAGTGCAAGTTTACGGTTTTTACCGTTTCTGATAGCACTTCAAGTATAGACAGTGGCGTTTCCCCCGGACTGTCTATATAATGCTTTGACAATCAATCAATCCGAGTGTATTATATTGAAAGTTTACAATGAAAAGTAAATTCATGCACATGCGCAGTACAGGGCTTACGCTTACATTAACATACTAAACGATGATGTCATACCAAAGAGGTCAATACTGAGGTCATCCCTAGACAGACGGCAATTACAATAAATGACACATTTACACCCTATTATATTCAACATATGAATCTACTAGATTGAGAGTATGGTACGGCACACTTCATGAAAAGACCATGTAAAATACAAGACCCACAATTGAGCAACATACAATACAAGCAATTTCCATCAGCTCCCTGGGGGGGGGGGGGGGGGGGGGCTACCCGCCTTATTTGAGTATACGTTATATGTGCCGCCCTTTGGGGTGTGTTTTCTAGTCTTTTAGTCTAAGGGGTCTGTTTTTTATCGAGCTGAAGAGTCTAAAATGGGGTCCACTTTGCATTATTTTCGATTTCGCTTGGTCTAAAATGTGGTCCATGGCCCGGTCCTTTACTAAATCATAACTGCCATTAATTGCCCCAAAATGTTGCCTCCTGAGGAAAGTGCATTAATAGGGCTTAACTTTAATCTTTTAAAAATCTGAAATGGTCTAAAATGAGGTATTGATTTCTGGTCGAAGTGAGTATAAAATGGGTCCTGGGGTTTCCAGCGCAATGCCAGACACTCCTACCAGAGCTGGCCACTGGTATACCACCCCCGGGTCTGCTGCATGAAGCTTAGCTGGAGGGTACAGCACAAGTGATAAAGATGTGAAACGCCTCACCCACCTTGTTACCACTGTAAATGATTAACTCAAAATTTAAAAACTAACATCTTGATATCATAAAATATATCAAAGTAACTTTCTTTCAGATAACAAACTGTAGTAGTGTTGGAGTGTATGTACTGGTGACGAATGATGGGAAAATCTTAAAAAGTTACAAGGTAGCCTGAATTGGATGTAGCACGTCCTCCAGAATCGTAGACGCTGTTTGCAACCATGGAAGAATTCAACCCATTTGTACCATACTTGATGGACTTGGCAGATGATATTGGCAAAGGTAATAACCATTTCAATCCTGTTATACTCAACTTGTAGGGTTTTTTGCACAAAAAAATAACCCCCCCCCCCCCCCCCCACACACACACATCAAGTTGATCATGTGATTTATATGGCATCTTTGCTGTGGGCCATTGCATGGTAGGGGTCAGAAATAATATAATCTTGTTTGCACAATGAATATTCATGAGAAATGTTTCACACTGAAGGGAATAACCATAATCCCATAGTCCTTTGCATCTGCAGAGTATATGCTTGGTCTGGATTGTAAGTTCCCTATTTTAAGGTAAAAATGAAGTTGTCTCACTTCAACTCATGTGAAGTGACATTTTTTGCAACACCTAGACAATTACAAATGCAGAATAAACAATTTATACAGGTGCTGTGCAAAGTGGAATGTAGAAGCAAACAAGTAACCATGCTGATTATCAGTAGGAACGTCCAATTGTTACCTTTTCACCAGAAGCATGTTTCTGCTGTTCATATAGCTAAAATGATGTAGGCTTGGTGTTTCACTCATGGAACATTACATGTTTGACACAGAGGTAGACATATTTCAACTCTAGACTGACAATCACAGAGAAACGACAAACACAGCAGGATCCATTGCCCGATCACATTGAACAGTGATAAACATTGCTATTCTTTCACAGTGCAGTAAAAACAGGTTTCTAATGAAAACATTACACATTAATTAACCCTAATCCTGCCACAGCCATTGTCTTTTACATGGACCTGACCTGAAGAGGGATATGGGATAATGCTGTACTGTGTGTGGTGTCTTTGTTATTGTTAATGTGGAATTCTCGCTATCTGCAATACAATTCTATGCATCGCTAAGGAGTCAAATGGAACGCAGTCTCGCGACCGCGCTTGCATTTGTCAACACCTACACTTCTGGTCGCCTATGTCAATACACGTGAATGTTTCTTCCAAACAGTTTAATTTGTAACAAATAAGATAAACGCAAGTTTTAAGCTCATATAATTATGGAGGTGGGAAATTTAAATATGTACAGTATCTTTCCAGAGCAAAATTACAAGAGATGTCTACAACTGAAAATGGGAAAGAAACATTCCTATGTATTAGCATAGCCGACCGGAAGTGTAGTTGTCGACATTAGAACGCGTTGTCGTGCGACTTCATTCCATTTGACTCCACAGTGATGTGTAGAATTGTATTGCAGGTAGCGAGAATTGAAATGCATCTACATGTATGTTTATACAAAAAACATTGCGTCCCATGAGTTAAGTGCCAAGGCAACTTGAATTTCCCTGTAGTTCACAACGCATTCAATCCAATACTATATACGAATCATACATGACGTTTACTCTTTCTTATAATTTGTTCTTACAGATGAGTGTGCAAAATTGATTCAATTATCTGCTGCACTGCCTTATCCAAGCATTCCAAAACGAGTCAGAAATGAATTGATGAAAGACAAGAATGCCTACGATCTGTTCATGGTGTTAAAAGAAGCCGGCCATCTATCCAAATATAAGGACGATAGTCTCTATGATCTTCTCACAAAAGCCAAGCTACTTGAATTAGCAGAACAAGTTAAACTTCGCTTTAAGATAGGTTTCAATATCGAATATTCATATGTAAAACTCAAGGAAGAAGTTCAGTTGAAGTTTCAAAATGCAAACAAGGCTCATGCACTTGCACTGCAGACAGCTCCACAGCACCAGCAGCAGCAGCAACATCAAAATCAACAAACACAACGAGGAGAAGCAAAGGACAAAGTTCAAATACAAACACCAGCAGCTCAAGAAGATGGTAAGACTGTATTAAATTAATATCCATATTGAAGGCACTTAATCATGTTAATGATGGGCAATGTTGTAATTTGACATATGATGTTCTATAAATTATTTGAAAATCAGAAATAGTTGCTCTACAGTTTTACACGCCAAAGTAGTGATATAGTAATTTACATTGATTTAATTGTCACTGTCTGCAATATCATTTCACCCAGTGTTTTTGCTACAGTTTGGGAACCCTGGTAACAAAAAGGGAGAAAGGGGTAAAAATGGCAGTGTTTGCCCATAGAGTCTATGGTACTAATTTTGTTTGGGAACTCAGGTAAAATGACATGGGAACCCTGGTAGATTTTACCTACTAACCGCCATTAGCAAAAACACTGTCACCACATACTAGAGGGTCAAAATAGAACAAGGAGGTTGACTTATTCTCATGCATGCCTACAGTAATGCATGTATAGCACTTGGAGCAGAAGTTATGATGTGAATAAGAAATTGAATAGTCATTATTACTCCCAGTTGGTAGAATTCTACTGCAGGTACTTAGGATAATACATTCACAATAGTGTGTCATTTCTGATGGCAAGTTTTCCTTGCACATTCAACCCATTCAGCGTTTATATATTCTTTATTACATGGTGATTATATCTATGTAACCAAGGCAATGCTGTCACCCACTTTTGGCTAATCTATCACATACATGTACAACAACAGAAGTTTGTATTTTTCTTAGTAAGCTGATAACACAATGTCCATAGTACATGTACCAGTATATATGTTGTATGAAACTACATTTTAAATAAAATATTTATTCCATTCAAGGTCCAGCTGGTTTAATTGTGAACAGTAAATGGTCTGACGATGTCAACAGACTTCAAGTCATCAACAAAATAGTCGCATCGGAACTGACACACGCTGGTTTGTCGATCTACATAACAGCACTGGGAGTGTCTGATGAGGATTTTGTTCATGATGACACAGGTGTTAAAATTATATATGCTGACAAAAGTCAAATAGACCAACTGATCAACAAAACGCCAACACTTGATTGGATAACCTCTCACACCAGCAACTATCCATATTTGCAGAAACTGAAAGGTATTCTTGATGTTGTGGTCGGACACATAACGATGGAGGAAGATGGAAGACTGGCTGCTATTGGTTTGCATATTAAGAAGGACATCGCACCTGAATCACTGATGGTATTCTTCATTCATGACATTCCAGAACATTTAGGAAATAACGATTATGAGAGGCAAATCTTAGACTTTGCCAAAGCTGCCGATGTCGTCTTTTCCGTTGGTCCATACGTTTATCATCATTTTATTACGAAATTTGGTGGTATTCCAGAACACCAAAGACCAGAACATGTGTGTTACTATCCACCCCCAATTAAGCCATTCACAGACATGACTCCATCCCCTCAATTTGGTAAACGACAGATTCTTACCATTTGTAATGTGCAAACCGAAGATGATTTTCCCCAATATGACGTCATTGCAGTTGCTATCGGAAAGGTCATCAAGAAGTTTACGGATACGTTTGAAAAGATTCTTCCGGTATGGAATCTGTACGGCGTTAATACAGCAATAGGGGAAAACTTCAAAAGATATCTTGAAAACAAAGCAGAGTCTGGAGATCTTCAAATAAACATAGCAAAATCATTTTGTGTTAATGACATGGAAACTTGGATGCAACAGAGTGTGTTACTTGTGGCCCCTGAGAAGCAAAATCCTTTCAATTTTGCAGCATACTTTGCAATTCAGGCAGGATTTCCAGTACTGGTGCCAAGTTGTTCCGGGATTGCACACTTCCTTACAAGTCTATTCCCAGATGATGACTATCATTTCCATTGTACTGTTGATACAGCGGTCACATCAGAAAGCACGGAGGCTGACAGTGAGGAGTGGATGAAACGCATCTTGCAGAAACTAATTAAAGACAAAATTAACACAGCTTTCACAATAGCAAGTAATCTCAGAAGAGATTTGGACACCCATGCACAATTGAAGCAGTCTCAAGATGATCTTGTACGCTTGTGTGCTGTTCGCTATGCATCAAGAGGTAAGAAGCAACCTGGAAGGCCTTGAGACTTGGCTCTCTGACTTGAGAACATTCTTCAGAATGAAGCAGTTCTGTCAATAGCCAAGAATCCAGTCATATTGGGATTTTTGCCTCTCACCTTTCTCCTACCACGCCTGATATTTTTCGAGTAGCTGTTATGTCCAAAGCCATAGCTCAGACATGCTTGAACGGGTCCCCTGGTCCCCCCCCCCCCCCGACACATCCTCTATTGTTGAATGGTTTATTCCATGACATCATCTCGAAGAGTAGGCATGTCCCATGTCCAACAAGGAGACACAACATGAGTAGTGATGTTCCATGTCCAATGAACAGACACAACATATCTGTTTGATTTAGGTTCACAAGTGTTGTTGTGTGATCAGAGTAGTCATATCAAAAACAACCATATGAGGCCACACAACATTAACCAGGTTTGAAAATGACAACATAAACTGCCAGTTCCTTAAAACCCAATCATAGCGGGGACTATGTCATTTTCAATGACTTGTTCAAACCTAAAATTAGATTATGATTTCTTGCAGTAACATTCAACCCCCCCTCCCCCCATTGAATATGGTAATTACCGGCATTGTACAACTGAACCCTCCAAGTTCATTCTAATCAGGTGGGGAGACTATTGATTTCTGGCCTAACATTCATTAAAGTAAGTGGCTGCTAGCAAAATGTCAGGCATGGTAGGGGAAAGGTAAGCGCCAAAAATCCCCACAGGTCTGATTCTAGGTTAATATTCACCCAGACTCTTCAATCAGATAGCTAATTCTGTTAATTGGCTCCAATCATTGCTAGTATTAGAAACTGACATTGTACGTAGCCGGAAAAAAAATAATTGTGTGTTTCCGATAACATGGCCTCAGAAAATAGGGTAGGTAGAGTGGAAATTTATTTTATTTTATTTTATCTTTTAAACTTTTTGTTCTTGAAAAATATTGCTTCAACCCAAAAACAAACAAATATGTGGGTCAGAATACCCCTTCTGTGATACATTGTAGTGTTGGCCAGGTCATGAGAACATGGCTTTAAGTTTAAAGCCAATCTATTCTTATCAACACATATGAGTCAAATCACAAGAGTGATACTTTCATTTGGGGAAAAAATATGTAGAGATTATATACGTTGCAGTACTGGCCAATGAAAAATACAAATGATTTCTTATTGCATATTCTATTTATTGAGCATACAAAAGTTTTCAATGCCAGATACAGAAATGAAATTTCCCTGTAGAAAGCGACAATGTTGAGGTTCCTATGGACATTGACTGTGAAGTAGATGGCAACATGGAAGATGTACATACAGTGGCACCAGAAGACCATATGGACATTGGTCCAGTACCTGTACTACCCAATCAGTTACCCAGTACACCTGGTGAGTCAGGGAACACTTCGGGTGAAACACCTGTAAGTACATGTGGTCAATCACTAATCCTATCAAGTTAGTAGACATATACCATACCAACATGTAGACAGTACGTCATTTGGAAATGACAACACATGCAAATGGTATATCTGGCATGAGATTTAAAAGAACTGAAAAATAATTGAGTTATTCATGATTGAAAAAATCAGTACTGTAAATTTGAGGACTTGTTTATGTTGTTATTTGAATTAATTGATATGTATATCTTCACATCACAATTGTTAGGTATGAATTAGTCTACAACATACATGACTTACATATACATGTGTGTGTGTGTGCGTGCGTGCATGCCCATATGTATGCATGTATGTATGTATGTATGTACATATGTATGAAATACATATCTGTGTTGTACTATGTGTCTGTGTACAGAGTTAGCCTTTGGAGTTTTAGTACAATACTTGTACTAAATCAACACACTTTATTCCTCCACATGTATGTCTTATGTAGGCATCCCTCAGTTCTCCAAGTTGGAAGTCAAGGCATGGAGTCTGGCGTGAAAAGTTGACAAATTTGATGGCCTTACCAGACGACCAATGTAGACAAGTTGGAAACATCAGATTATGTGAAACTGATGATGAATATAGTATAGCTACTGGGTAAGAGTGTGCTGCTGTTAGAATTTGTGAAATTAGTGACATTCAATGATTATTTACGTGTACATAATGTATGCTCTCTCTATACTGTACATTCTACCAATTTAAAATAGAGAGGGTATAGAGTTTCTGTTAGGTTGCACAATGTTTTTAATGGATCACACAACATTTGTTGTCAGTATTTTGTTGTATGTAATGTTTAACTTTAAACCTTATGCGAGATATAAAAAAGTCATTGTGAAACTCGGTAGTCTCCTTAGTTTGGTAGTACCACAGAGACTGCCAATGTGTTGTCCTTAACGAACAAGAACAAAAAACATTGTGGAGCCTCATTGAAACTCTGTAGTGTCCCTTGTTTGGTAGTATCACAGAGACTGCCAATGTGTTGTCCTTATGAACAAGAACAAAAAGCATTGTGTAGCCTCATTGAAACTCTGTAGTCTCCTTAGTTTGGTAGTATCACAGAGACTGCCAATCTGTTTACAGCAATATATGCAGTGAGCCACATCCACAATAAAAACTCTTTTTACAGAGATCTATGCAGTGAGTCACAACCACAATAAAACTCTCTTTTACAGCAATATATGCAGTGAACCACAAGGACAGGTTTTGCCATTCACTTTATGTCCTTCGTTGCTTCTACACTATGTTGTAGATTCACAATAGTGGCATTACTTTGTATACTTATCAACGCCTTCAATGTATCCAAAACAGATGCACAGTCATGATTCTAGACAACATACTTGGCTATTCGGTTTGACAATATCTGTCATAATAAAGCAGTACATGTCAAGCCATACAGGGAAGTCTCCTGGAATACTAAGTCTGTGTACCAAATTACTGTGAGCAGATAACCTACAACAGTATTTGGTTAAGCCCTTTTCAGTTTACAGTTTACTGTATTTGCAGCAAATTTAGCATGAAAATGGAATCACTTTCATAGATAAATTCTTAGAATTCTTTTAACATTTGTACATTTTCAGATGTGAAGGAACCAAGGTGTTGCTTGGTATTGACTTGTCAAGTGGACAAGAAGTGGCTGTTAAAAGAATCTTCAAAAGTGACAAAACATCACCTTTCATCCACAAAGAACTAGAAATCGTCAATAACCCTTCTCTTGCGTCTGATAATATTGTGAAATATCATGTAAGTTGTATTCATAATTATTGTAAATTATAAAGGAGAGGAATTACAACACTGGATATAAATGTATATTCATGGTTGCACATTGACTATTCATGAGAGATGTTTTACACTATAGGGAGTGAGCACTCAGGAGTCATGAATATTCAATGTGCAACAATGACTTATGTTATTTCTGCTGACTCCCATGATGCAATAGCTCACAGCAACGATACCCTATAAAGGCACAAGGTCAACTTGATGTTTCTCTGAAATTGCAAGTAATTGTAGGTGATGTAAAATGATTCTCCAGAAGCCATTGTTTATCAAAATGTCTGTATTTGCTGGAGTGGTGTTTCCCTTTAAAGTTATCTTATCAGTGGCGCCTTACGATTACATACAATGTTGTTCTGTGCCAACTTTTTGTACAGCTCTCTTCCCAACAACTGTGTTTCTCTCCAAAATGATAATTCTAATGTTAATTCTAATCCTTAAAAACCATCAACAAAGCTAGTAATTCATGTTTGTCATAAAAGAAGCTTCAAAATATTCAAAAAGCATGAAGTTGAAAGTTATAAGAATTATCAATATTGTATTTCTTATTTTGGTTGTAGGATGTAGTTGAACATAGTGAGTATGTGTACATCATAATGGAACTATGTGAGAAGACATTAGGTACATACATCGGTGAACTAAAGACAGACAAAACCAACCTGGATGAAAAGTCAAAGTCGTTGGTGTTAGCTCTATTTAGAGGACTGAGAACTCTCCACAACTGTGACCCAAGGATTATACACAGAGATCTCAAGGTAGGGATTCTTGACAGCTAGTGTATTTTATTATGTGTGTCATATGCGTCATTGCAGCAGTGATAGACAAAGCACGGCATATTTGCTTTGAACTACAGTAGATGTTACCCGTTAGCAACTTCTATCTTTTCATAGACAAAGAAACCACAGTTGCCTCAATGGATATTTATATTGTGAGTAGACATTTCTGATGATGTCATGAACGTTAAGTGAATTGTACGACACCAATTAACATCACATTTAGTGGGAGAATGAATTTTCCCCTGATGATGCTGACGAGATGTCAGTGAAAATTTGAGAAATGTTTTGACTCTGAGAGGAGAAATTTTCAATAATAATTACATTTAGTTACTAAATACTTAAGTATTTGGAACTATGTCTTCAGCAATGACTTGTAGAAAGAAACCTAATGAGGTATGTATTTGATGTTAATTACACAAGATTACTTTATAGGCAATACAACATTTACCCTTTAGATGATTACTGAGAGACAACAAACTTCACTAATGTGTCTTTTTGGTCCTGTTCTTGTAGCCTGAAAACATACTGATTGACTGTAATGGTGTTGCAAAATTAGCTGATTTTGGAATCAGTCGTTCCATTGCCCACAATCAGAGTACTTTCTTAACAGGTGCTCAAGGTATGTCATTTTATGTTTCGATCACAAATTGCTTCCAGCTAAACTGATGTAGGCTTGGTGTTTCACTCATGCAACATGACAGTTATTACCCTCGGACAACTTTTAATTCAAAAGAAACAATTACATAGGTGCCGTGCACATTGTAGAAGCAGTCAAGTTTAAATGTTGATTAACAGTTAGCAAATAAACAATTGCAGCCATTAAAATCATCAAGTCCATGTGCTAATGCTTCATGAGAAGCCCATTTAACCACACTTTGAAAGAATAGCAATGCATATCACAGCTCAGTATGGGTATTGGGAAAAGGATCCTGCTGTTTATTGTGTCTTTGTTATTTGTTAGTCTAGAGTCGACATGTGTCTACCTTTTTTTTTTTTCAAAAATGTAATGTTCCATGAGTGAAACAGTGGGCCAAGCCTACATGATTTTAGCTATAAAATAAATTGCCCTATGGATGAGAAGTGAATATTTTGACTTTCTTAATTGATAAAATCACTCAACTATGTTTTTTTTTATTTGAAAAAACTAACATATACAAAGTCATCTATTTTGAATCTCAATAATTGCAACACATTAAAACATATCCACTTTAAAAAATGTGTGAAAATTATATCTAAGTGCTTGACAAGTAAACCTTTATTGTGAAAAGACAAATGGCACACTTTTGCAACTTGTGAAATGATCTCCAAACATTTGGAAAATAACACCTGTTGACCTCTGTGAAGGTGACTTTATTATGAAGAGTTTCACAACAAGAGATTAGTGTGTTCATGATGTCATCACCAGAATCTACCCCCCCTCCCCACAAACCTTTGCAACACCTCCGCAATTGGATGTATACGTCAAGTGCAGTAGGTCTTTTTTCCCTCAAAATTTCAAAGCTGAATAAGTTACTGAGGTGCTATTTTATCACCCACAATCATATGTAAGTTGATAGCAGTAATCAGTACAAGTGTACTTTAGTTAGAAATGAGTCTGACTGGACTTTTCCTTTATGTTGATAGTAGTAATCAATACAAGTGTACTAAAGGTAGAAATAAGTCTGACTGGACTTTTCCTTTGAGTTGATAGCAGTAATCAATACAAGTGTACTAAAAAGATAGAAATAAGTCGGACTGGAATTTTCCTTTAAGTTGATCGCAGTAATAAATGCAAGTGTACTGAAAGTTGAAATAAGTCTGACTGGACTTTGCCTTTAACGTTTCAATGTATTATCTACAGGAACCATTTGTTGGCAAGCTAGAGAAGTTTTAGTACCAATGTTTGATGACGAGGAAGAGGATGAAGAAGATAATGAGCAGGACTCAAGGTTCGAGACTGACAAAAGAAAGCAATCAGCCGTAGAGTACAGCCATCGAACTGACATACAGGTTAGATATCTTTATTGTTTCATCAACACAAGCTAATGTTTCAGCAATAATTAATGTTTTAGGGTGCTTAACACATGTTAAACATGAAGTATTGTTACTCACAGAATCAGAATATTATTCCAATTTTCACCGATATCGGATCTTTTGACATGAGAGATCAAGAAAAACAATTTCACGATTTTTCTGTTAACTTTGGTAGATAAAAAAACCTGATTGCCTAATCTTGATTTACCTATTCACTTGGTTGGATAAATTTCAATTGTTTGCATCTCTAGAACTTTTTGCAACAATTAATAAAACATTGAGGTCCCCTGCCTGAAATGATTTACTCCTTCAAATGACGTTACACTTGGAATTGTGCTTTGGTTACAGTGATCATCAAGGAGAAATAATATGAACATCACACTGTGAAATAATCCAGCTATTTTTAATTACAATGAAGTTCATGAAATTTTGACTAGGAGTGGATTCAAATAAAACTTTCTTACATGCATGTTTCTCAAGAATGGCCACAAGTAGTGCGACTTAGTCTTTACATACTGTGAACTCTGTGGTATGTAAGCCCCAGATAGCACACCTGTGGTGGGCCAACGTTGGCCCAACGAAAGTAGATCAGTTGGGCCAACGTCAGGAACTGAGGTTGGCCCAACGTCGTTTTGTCCGTCGGCCCAACGTTGGTTCACTGGTGGCAAGAAATAGGTTGGCACAACGTTGGCCCAACAGTGGCAAGAAATAGGTAGGCACAACGTTGGCCCAACATTGCTAATTGGTGGTAAGGTTGGCCCAACGTTGGGCCACTGTTGGCCCAATGGTGCTTCACTGCATAATGGCAAGCTGCCCACAGATCTATCAGAGATTCCATACAGGGCTGAATGTGATTCAAATACACTAAACAAGACACAAAATATTGGATTTTATCAAATATTTATTGCTAGTGTACAAGTAATGATATTACACAGTTCCCGCTTTTTTTTTCTTTTCTTTTTTTGAATATTTGGAAATATCTAAAACTTATCTTAAATGTAATTGTGTGTGGAATGTATGACATCTTGCTAACAGAGTTCAAAGTAATAAAGGCTGTAGACATGGCAGAATTTATAATAAAATGGTTGCCCTATGGACAATGTCTCCTCACACCAACTTTGAAAGCTAAAAATACCACCAATGGTGTTGTAGCACAACTGTACAATGTACTGTTTTGAAAATATTTATTCGCATGGTGAGCATGCTAGGTATACATGTTCATTTGGTGAATCACACTTTCTTGACCCCAAAGACTGTATTATGTATGTAGCACAGAATGAACCTGTTTAATCATAGAGAGTATTTTTAAAACAGTGTTTCCAAGCAACCTTAAACAGAGGGTAATCTTCATGCAATTGACATTGACATGTGAAGTAGCCCATAAAAGATTTTAATGATTTTATTGCATCTATAAAACTATAACTTTTCATTTTGCATGAGTTTCAAACCCAGAATCACATTTGTTGATGCAAAATGCACATATGTGATGCAATCATTTTGATTTTGTCCAAATGTTTTTGAAGAAAATCTGCAAGAATAACACTTTCAGAAACATCTCCCCAAGTTTCAGTCTCATTGACCAAGTTCTTTTTGAGATATAAGTTTTTGACCAAAAATGAACATTTTTCCACCTAATTTGCATATCACTCATGAAATCATAGTATGCTTAGTATTTCTTTGTCTATACACCCACAGATGCATCCCTGTTAAATTTCAGCCCAATCTGCTGAGTAGTTTTGGAATTATAGCGTTTTGACCAAAAAGACACATTTTTAGCCCTAATTTGCATATTACTGAGGGAATCATCATGTCATGAACAAATCTTAATTTACTCACCCCTAAGAATGTCCCCACCAAATTTCATGCCAATCTGCCTTGTAGTTTTGGAGTTTAAGTTTTTTGACCAAAAATCACATTTTTTGACCCAAAACCCATATCTGTGATACTATCATTTTCATTTGAACAATTTCCCAACTAGATACCAGAAGTAACATGACCACCAAATATCAAAGCCATCGGTCCAGCAGTTTTTGACTTTAAGTTGTTTACACACACACACACACATACAGACAGACAGACACTTTGCCATCCCTATAGCACTACTGAACCTCAGTTCAGTTGTGCTAAAAATCACTCTTGTTCATCATCACTTGAGTCAAGGTTCAGGTTAAGAGCCTTGAACTTCCTTGCTTGCTCTCTATCTCTTTCTGCAAATAAAGAAGTAAAATTTTAGGCAGTCATGTTTTGTTGATTTTAAATCATAGGTGTTTTCTCAGACTCCAGCATGTGAGTCAAAATTAAGTCATTTATACATGTAAACTGCCAGATACTGAAAAAAGATAAAATTATTACCAATATTTTTAACTGTTACAGCATATCTTCATGGCTGACAAGGTAAAAATTAAATGTTTCTATGTCAAACACTTCACGAGACCTTCAATTATAGTTTCAATAGTAAAACATGAATTTCCTGAAAGCAGGGACAACATTTTGGAGGCTGGTTTCAACACACTTCCTCTTTCACAGTTACAACTTACAAAGTAACAAGTCAACTGATTGGAAAAATATATATGCACCATAAAGAAATGAGTATTTTGAAGTCAGGCTGACATCTGTGATCTTGATTTAGTTCACTGAGGTCATGAATATTTGATATGACACTATAATTGTACCTTTTTGCTTTTCTGCCCTCTTTTTTCAACCCCCATCCCGGTCGCTGGCATACTTCAGCCAGTTCTTGATGGCTGCCTCACAGTCAGCCTCCTTTACATTAGACTGTTTGGCTGCATCTGGAATGGCAAATGTTGCATGAGATTTCGATTCATTACTGATTTTTTTTTTTTTTTTATTTCTTTGATCCCTGGCTAGTGCCACTTTTTTGAGACATATCATAATTTGGATGGTATAATTTTTATGAATATCACTCTAAAAGCTTTTGTCAAATTATTTGGCACCATGAGAGAATATAGAAGTCCATCACTTGTGCCTCTTACAATCCTGGGGTTAATTAGGATTATTTATAATGTACTGCATTACTCTGGTATACTCATTTCATTACCTTGGTTAATAAACTAATAAAGTAAAACTGAATATCAATGTGAGCAGCACTGAAAAATAAATAATAATACAGAATTCGCCTTGCAGAGACATTATCCCTCTGTTAGGATACATGCAAAATCTTAATTGAGAAATTACCTTTGATAATTGTTGCAATACTCAGTTGTGAAAGGGCATGATTTTTTAGTTTCCCTTTTCCCAGCCAGTTGTAGATCGTGGATAATGATTGAGAGAACATGGCCACCATTATCCTCTCCACCACATCCTTGGAAGAAACACCTCCCAAGGTACTGAGATGGCGTACCTGGAATATATAATTGAAAGAGTGTACAGGAAACATAAGTAGCAGAAGACTTTAACCATGTTATCATAACATTGCAGGGTTAAGTTTTATGTTGGAAATACCCCAGTATATAATTTTTTTTCATTTATTTGTTGATTTATATATTTATTTTTATAGCAGTACGGTGATAAAGAGGTCCATTCATTTATTCAAAAAATGCAAGACAATATATATATATATATATATATATAAATATATATACTTCATTTAGTCCCAGACAAGAGGGGGGGGGGGGCCCGGGGGGGTTTAGGGCTGGGGTAAAAGATAAGCCGACATAAACTATTTTGAATGTGAATGGTTCAACCGACTTTAGGACGTCCTCGGTGTTTGACTTCAGCATAGAAGCACTGAATACGCACACACAACCCATTCTGTATCATTCAATTTCTACGTCCCTAAAGTAACCCCTTCCTACCATACCCTACGGTGTTGTCCACTCCAAAGGGCACTTTCATGAACATCGATATTAAGTATGTGTTCTTTTCGACTGTTCTCCCTGGTCGTCTTGATCTATTCTGTATAATTTGTTCATTATTTTCTTCACTTGAGTTTCTAAGTTTATTAAAATGGCCCTGGTTTACAAAGTTCAACCTTCTTGAGCAACAAATGTAGGAATGGTAGAAAGAGAGAGAATATGGCTTGTTTGATGGTTTGAGTGGAGTGAGAGCACTTTGGCTTTGGATCAAAAGCCTTACCACCTTTCGTGTATGAACCCGAACTAACTCCAAGCCGTGATTTGTTTTGGCTTAACAGATTAATCCTTATTTCGGCCCTGGGCCACTTTGGTTTTGAGTGTGAACGAGGTATAAGTAAAAAACAAAAACCCAGAGTACGACTACGTTCACACTCAAATCCAAAAGTGGCCCAGGGCCGACATAAGGATTAGCCTGATAAGCCAAAAAATGTTACGACTCGACTTACATTCATGAAAGGTTTTTGCGTTTGACCCGACCTAACATTCCAAAGTCATAGCACCCTCATTCCAACGTAATGGTGGCCGTCGGACAACCACAAGCAAGGTTGTTCTCTCTCTTTCTTTTATTCTTACGCTTTTTACACTCAAGAAGGTCGAACTCTGTTAAACAGGTCATTGAATACATGGTATTTTTTTAATTATTTCATAAATACAGCCATATTCTCCACAGTGTGACGTAATACAGGACAAAAAGAAACACCCGTATACCCCCTGTTCTACAGGAACTACTTTGAGAGTGCATATATTTCGCCGGGATATTTCGTAATACATGTACTCAAATCACTGCCGGTACAGTGTAGTTTATGTTTTTCTTGCAAAAAGTGGCATGTCGGCAATATTTTATTTAGATTGGGTAGAACATTATCAATGTTATAAAATTTTATTGAGTCTAGAAGTGCATATGACATTCGTTTCGGCTGCCGGATTCAGTTGACGGTACGGAACCCAGCTGACGCAGTGACAGCACTGCACTGTAAAGTTCTGATATGCGCTGTCGTTTAGATGTCAATATCTAATAATTTAGACCGAGAGTAATGATTCTACGAACTATCAATGTAAATATCTCAAGAAATTTTCTTGTGACGTACTTGCGATGATTTGTTTGTAATCAAAACATCGGAAGTCGGAGACCAAACGAAAAGTGAGCAGCTGTATCAGCGCGAGACGGTCAGGTCATCACACTAATTTGCATATGACCTCATAATGTTTTTGTTTTTTCGCTGACACAAATATAGTTCGATAAAACATCCCAATTATAATTTGTGATCTAGTTTCAAAAAAATATTGTTATATTTATCGCTTTGTTTATGAGATAAATATATAATCCCATGGTACCCACGTTAGTGTTACGTCATAATTCTACTCGTAGGATGGGCAGACTTTTATAAATTCTCGCCTACTGCTCGAGTTTATATCAGTCCGCCCATCCTAATCGTAGAATTATGACGTAACACTAACTTGGATATCATGGGATTATATATAAATAGGTGTGCAAATACTGGGTTGATTTTACTTGTTTCCTGACACCTTGAACAGCTTTTGTTTTTTTCTTTCCTCCAAGTCTTTCCTACCGTCTTCATCGTCACCCCCGTCACTGGAGTCGTGATCACTGGGAAAATGCTTTGGTCATTTACGCCTGTTGAAACAAAAGTTTTGTATGTGAAAAGTAAATTATCATTCACTAGGCTTGCGAAATCTGGATAAGATGAGGTCTTGTGGTGCAGGATGCCTATGTATTTGATTTTAAAAAAAGGCCAACCCAACTTTTCATTAGTAGAAATGTGTAGAGGAAATTTTTCAAGGATTTTTTTTTCATGCTTGCATCGATCTCTTTTATTTACTGGATCTATGATTCAACAAAGAAATCAAATTGACATGGCCCTAGTCAACACTTCATTTCAATTATTGTATATGATGCTCAACCTGTGCATCATTTTGTTTTCCCCTATGGGCATCACCTAATAATACTGTAACAATGTACACATGTTGGTTGACTGACACTGAGAGCAATACGGTACGTTTGTTCCCTCAGGACTAGCCAGTCACACCAAAACAGTCTCGTTTCCTCCGAGGGCATAGCCCAAGGGGAAACAAGACTGTTTTGGTGTGACTGGCTAGTCCTGAGGGGAACAAACATACAACGTTGCATTAATAATGTCAGTCGACATGTGTTTTATAACACACCAAACAAGAATCAGAAGTTTCGCTGCCAATACTGGTTGCGGCTGCAGACAAGAAAGCCATTGTTTACAAACAATTGTTGGGCTATGCAAATGTCGTCTGCATGCACACGCATGAGATGACGTTGTTACCAGGCAACAACCGATGGTCATGTTTCCCTTGGGGAACATTACCACATACTTTTTGACTGGTACGTCATTGATCGTGGAACAGCGCGATATGATTCTGATCACGTGGTGTGTCATTGACCAATAGCAATGCATATTAGATATGATCATGAGGTCTGGATAGGATGACATCTTGTGTTATAAGATAAGTTGTAGACTGCCTAAGATTCCTATGTTTGTGATAAGGCCCAGCTAAAAATTCATGATTGACATTTTTTGTACAATACATAAAGTTGGCTTTACAGCTCTATACCTCCGTCATTGGTCCTCTTCAGAGGTGGCAAGGTCACTGAGGCCATCTTCTGCCTTTTTACAGGCCTTGCGTGCCCGCTCAAAGCTCTCTATATTGACAGGAAAGATACATATCATGTCTCAAAGAAGTCACAAAAAGGGTACTTCAGGAATATATTTCATAAATGTATATTATCAGTCTAAGAGTAAAATCTCCACACCAATTAAGATATGTCTCTTTCCTAATTTTTAGGGTTTTAATGTTTTCTCACATTATTGATTTAAAGATAACTTCTAACAGATAAAATGACAGAATAATCTTGGGATGGTCCAGTCATTGTCAGAGGGAGCACAGAAGACACCATCAACTTGAGAATAAACAGTTAGTTACTGCTGTCCTTCAGATGATTAAATACATAGCTAGTAATACATCCTTTACCTCTAACTCTAAATGTTCCAAATTTCAATAAAATACTGCAACTACTTATAACACACACCAACCTGTTTCTTTTAAGAGCTGCACGTCATAGCTTTCCCAGCCTGGTTGGGAGGGTTCCAAGTTCATGATCATATTGGTAAACTTCAGGCCTTTGTGTGGTGGCCACCAACACTGTTTGAGGTCCTTGCCATAAAGCCAGGATCTTGGCACAACATCAACTGTGTTGTCAGTTGGAAAAAGGACGACTGCGTCGGATAAGAATGAATAACAAAGATAAACCAATGTGACCATGGCTTTTGTCTTACCTTGGAGGAATTATACTGACAGTATAATTCCTTCAAGGTCTTACACTATCCATTACTGATAATACTTCAACAGCAAACACAGGCAAAGAGTTGGGTTATCAGCCACTGCACAAACCACAGGGGCCATAGCGAGCATGTAATCGATCGATCGATCGATTGATTCATTATTTGGTCGAATGATTGATTGATTGTTTTTTCCTTCTATCCCTGGCTACTTTTCGGGCTACAGATGGTGTAGCCGATAATGACATGCAAATCATATGCAAGTCTACCAAGTTCCAACTCCCTAATGTGGAGTTATGAACCTGTATCACCCATGTTGTCTCTCAGCACACAGTCTCTATACAGAGGGACTGTGCTCAGCAGAACTACTTCTGAAACATTGAATGGGTCAATCAGAACAAGTTACTGCCTTCTAGCCCAAGGCCTAACTTGGTAACTAAGTAAGTTGGTAACTTAATTTGGAATGGGCCACCTTCTACCTTAGATTAGAGATCAAACCCTAACTTGGTAACTAAGTAAGTTGGTAACTTGGAATGGGCCACCTTCTACCTTAGAGATCAAACCCTAACTTGGTAACTAAGTAAGTTGGTAACTTGGAATGGGCCACCTTCTACCTTAGATTAGAGATCAAACCCTAACTTGGTAACTAAGTAAGTTGGTAACTTGGAATGGGCCACCTTCTACCTTAGAGATCAAACCCTAACTTGGTAACTAAGTAAGTTGGTAACTTGGAATAGGCCATGGCACCCCTACCTTAGATGCCAAGCCCTAACTTGGTAACTCCAGAAGTAAGTTGATAACTTGGAATGGGCCACCCCCTACCTTACAGCCCACGCAGTAAGTTCATCATACCCCCCCCCCCCCATGATTTTTTTCTTTTTTTCGTGTACCCTATTTTCGTGTCGGCTACACTGTCTATATGCCTACTTTTCTCTCTTTCAACTGTATCTTTACTATATAAATAAAGACACCTTGTCAATTGTTCTCTTCTTATCTAAATTAAAACACCCCTAATCCCATGATTGGTTACAGTGAAAATGTTCATTATGCCTAATCTTTTGGCGGATAACACCCTATACAAACAATCAATCATGCATAAACTAGTATCATATACTAGTTGAAAGAGAGAAAAGTAGCCAGGGAGAGAAGGAAAAAATAATCAATCAATCATTCGACCAAATAATCAATCAATCAATCGATTACATGCTCGCTGTCCCCTGTGCACAAACTTTACTATTAGCTCCAGTAGCGGACTGCTAATCCTGCACATCTCAAACACTGAGCATAAAAGAAGGGTTATACTTCCATGAACTTAGTCAACATTTTGACAGTTAATAAAGGGCATAATTAGAGTTATCTAGTGGAATACACAATGTATATACATCTATCAATGTTCTCATGACTAAGTTACTAACTGTTCCCATGACTATACAATAGACATGTATGGAGTACAGGAATTCTGTAGATTTAAAATGTAATGTTGCCTAGGAGAAAACAAACTTTTCCTCTCTGACTGAACTTGGTGGAGTTGTGAGGAACACATACTAGTATAGAATGGTTATGCAGAAAGTTTGAATCATGCAGCATTTACAATAAACCCAGGATGAATTTATACCAGTACCTCATAAATATGGTACAACATAATAGCGCGAGATCTATATATTTTGGAACCAGTGTCTGAAAATTAATGTTTCAATGTATGTGCAATTATTGCAGGAAATTTGTCTTGCTTGTAGAACAGATGCATGTAACTGAATCAAATATATATCACACACAAAAACAAACTGCAATGTCAAATTGCAGATCCAGAAAATATAGCCTGGTACTAGCGGTAGCCTGAATCCATCACACACAAAAACAAACTGCAATGTCAAATTGCAGATCCAGAAAATATAGCCCAGTAGCCTGAATCCATATTACATTAATCAACAGACAGAGGAAGTGACTACATACACTCTCAAACCACTATAAACCACTAGTCTGAGATACAGCGTGTCTTTTTTGGATCTATAAATCCCAAACTCAGTTTATATTGGGTAAAACAGGGTACAAAATTGTCAGCACAAAGACTATTAAATTCAACTATCATTGGGAAATTTCAGGAATATCCACAGAGTACATTTTTTATCTAAACACAAATTATCATTATTTTTATGCCGATGCACCTATTTGTAGGTAAAAATAATGATGTAAGATAAAAAAATGTAACTGTTTTTGTTAATTTGAGATGGGATTGACCAAAATGAAATTTACCTTTCTTTTTAGGAACAATAATATTTTTGTGTAAAAACTCTGATTGTCATATGCACTATGTATGTGCCGACTCTGCAACTCAGACCTTGTTTGGTTCTTGCTACATGTGTACATCTGTATCACTGGGCAGTGTGCATACTTTGTACAAACACAAAACACATATAATATTGTGTCACTGTTTTGTATACTACATAACAATGAGCATGCATGCTTATTGGTTGAAAGAGTGGAAAGGCCAGAGGTCAACTTTAGCATAATTCTGCTGAAGTTGTACCACATACAACAACTGGTAAAAGTACGGTGCCACACATTGATACATAGTTTTAGCCAAGTTTTCACTTATTTTCACATTGGCATGTAGCAAGTTACCTAGCTATAGCAGCCTTTGCAAAGGAGATCTCTTTTCTGCCATTTTTGGTGTAATTTTAACCGAAGATGATCTCATGTCTACGTCTACTGATGGTTCCACAATAGTGGTTTCTCTGTTTGACCATGGCTGATATTACTTCCATGATCTGATCAACTTTTGGTCAAAATCAAGTTCACTGGAACAACAAAGGTAAGAGTGACAATTTTTATCATTATTCTTGACATGTGGCAGATTGTGCTAGGGCTATATTTCTAGTTCAAGTACTGTTTTTTGAAACTTTTCAAACTCTTTAATATATGCAGCAAATCCATGCATTTCTTCAATAGTGACTAAATACTTGGTGGTAGAACTGATTCCAAACTTTCCATATGTGACCCCAGTATGTCTGTGATGTTACAAATGTTTATTAAGATCTTGGCATTGCCATGTGTTGTTTCAGGATATTTTGAATAGACCATGGTAATTTATCCCAAAAACAGTGGAGAGGTCTACTAGCTATTGTCTATGTTTATCTTTAGATAGATGTTGTCACACATTGCCTGAATAGACAATGAGATACTTATTACTTCAGTGCATCTTTTGTCCTTGCAACTTGACTGTACAAGAGAAACAAAAGAAAAGGTGTAAAATACTAAATATGCATTTTATAGTTGAGAAGACAGACAGAACAGCTGTTACTGGTATCTTTCTTGATGCTGTAATGAACCCGTTTTTCCATGAGTCCCAGCTGACTTGAGATCCTCATGTAAATATTAGATAAACAATTAGGTTGTTTGCTGAAAACAAATCTTTTAGTATGACCATATCGAAATCACACTTGTAAATTTTATCCATTATCAGATACTCATCTGGTTGATCAATACATTTGATGCAATTGTTGTAATGTTCAATAACAAACTTTTTACACCATTCATTTTTTGTAATTTTTGCAGTCACTGAGTTACAAACACAGACTTAGTCAAATTGTTTTGCATTGATTTTCCAAATAGGAAGCAATGATAAAAATGTTTTATAAATGAAAAATCCAATATAAATGCCCGGTCCTCATTCATATGGCCACTTTTAATTAATTGACCATTTATTTGAATATTCATTATGAAGACTTGGGGTTTCAAATGATATTCTTGAGTTAGAATTGAAATCAATCCAGGATTACTTACAGTGCTACAAAACTTTATTGCAATAAATTAATGAATTGAAGCAGTTCATCAATTGTCATTTTTACCTTTGCTCCTAACATGGCAGTATTACTTCAATGCTCATACATATGAAATCTTACGTATCACTACAAACACCATTTATTTGTAGAGATGCTGTAACTTATATAGCTTATATATCTGCTAAGACAGTGCTCTATACCGCAGTGGCAGAGCGCAATAGTTTTGGTAGTACTGGAACTCTTTCTTGGTTGTAACTCGGAGTTTCACGCATAGTGCGTGATGATAGTGTTGTCTGATGATCGCACTATGCGTGAAACTCCGAGTTACAACCAAGAAAGAGTACCAGTACTACCAAAACTATATATATATATTTATATATATGTATATAATGAAATGAACCAGTACATCTATGAAACTGAGTAATCCCATTTTTCACATGAATATTTCAATACTTCAATAATCTGAAGAGAGTATCATCCCTCCCCTTCTTACCAATCATTTAGTGTTAATGTAGTTAGCATATTGAGATATCAGCACTGGCTCTAAATACATGTCCTATCAATTTATTTAATAACATACCCTTCAAGAGTCAAACATCATGTGGAGGAAGCTCAAAGCTATCCGTAACGTTATAACACAACAACACAAGTCAGATGCATCTTTAAAATATTTGTATTCTTATGGATATTCTTTGGCCTTCAACAGAAGTAAAATAACCTTTAAAGATTTTTAAGTTTTAACCAATCATTTCCTTTACTGCAGTTGAAGAAGCAAAATGAGAAAGAGAGAAAATCCACTGAAGAGTTTTAAGCACAGTTGCACTGATATGATGTCGGAGAAGAAACCATGGTGTGTGTAATTAAGAACCCATGAGTTCAGTCATTTATCCAAGACTTGAAATGGAAAATCTAATCAAGAGCAATATGAAGAGCACAACTTTTGGAAAGAGATCACAGGACTATTAGTCTAGAAGAACATTGGAGGAACATTACTCCCTCCCTGTGGATATTCAGTCATCATAATGGATATAATTCTTAATTAGTAAATTAATTATTAAAAACTGGAATTTACTAATATTCAATTTTCAGCATTAGTAAATTTTACATAAGAATATAAAAGAAAATGTCAAATGTTGGCATATTTTTACAGAGTTTGCTGTTTTACTAATAAATTTTAAAACCCAGAGAAAACCCAGCAAATCTCTTGATTTATCACACTAAAGTGACCGGTGGTTTATGGAACCTTCCCATATATATCATGGCATTTGGAGGATAGCCTTTTTGTGGAAAAAAAAACCAACCTCTCCCCTACCCCTCCAAATAAAATAAAATAAATACAGGATCCACCATACTAATAAATAATGATTGTCCCCTTATAGTTTTAACAACAACCACACTCAATGATTACTTGACCCCATACTGCCCACACACAGGTATGCAAAATATACAACATAAATTGTTCCATTACACATATTTATACCACCAATCATACATATACTTCAAGTACAAAAACTTCACAAGTGCAAAAAACATACATTTTTCTGAACACCAGTCGTTCAGGTGCAAACGTCCATGCCTTCACATCGAAAATGCCATGTTATGTTATTGTTCCGAGTATAGAATTGCAGCTCACAATCTGGTGCAAATGATGGCAACAATGTTACATTTGTATGACCTAAAGGATCGCGCGGAAACAAAATTTAAACACGAGGAGGGTGAATGGAAAAGACACGGTTATTTCGTGTCCATTTCCATGGTGACCCCAATACGCGTTCCGAGACAGCGGGATCACATACAATCGGCTCTGTAAGACGAACGCATGAAGTTATACCTTACCCAATCACATAGAAATTTAGTTTATTGTATTGGTATTACTATTTGGTATGTTTTTGTTTCGTGATAATTGAAAATATTTATGAAAAAGGCATTAATATTGTGTATTGTACGCTACTGATCACAGTGCGATCATTCTCGCGCCCATGCTATCAAATGTGCACGTTGAACTATACATACCATGTTTCGCAATTTCTGTCGTCTTATTTAACAATCTAGACAATAAAACATATTCATGGTCATTTTGACAGTAATTATGTAAGATAAATATACTCACCAAGATGAAAACAAATCCTAAAACGCTTAGTAAACGAGATGACGAGTTGGCGGCAGTCAACCAGAAGACACTTCTTATCTTGAGGGCGTGCTATACATTCGCATCGTAACAATCACGTGATCACCCAGTCGACAGCGCAGGTTTGTAGCTCCATGATATAGTTGAGCTGACGGTGGCATTCGGCAAGTTAAAACGATTGTTTTAGTCGTTATTCTTGTGAAATAAAGCCTCATTGATGCTTCCCAAGTACGGCAAGTATTGAAAAATGACAACACAACGCATTTTATATGCTTTCAATTATCAACGTCATGCATGTGCCGACGTCGGGAAAACGTTGACACACCGACCCAATATTCACACATTCATATCGTGACAATCACGTGAGCACCAAGTCGCAGGGTATGTTGCATGGTTCAGCCAACGTTGGCCCGACGGTGGCATTCGGCAAGTTAACACGGTTGTTTTAGTCGTTATTCTTGTGAAATAAAGCCTCATTGATGCTTCCCAAGTACGGCAAGTATTGAAAAATGACAACACAACACATTTTATATGCTTTCAATTATCAACGTCATGCATGTGCCGACCTTCTGCCGACGTCGGGAAAACGTTGACACACCGACCCAATTTTGCCGACGTCGGGCCGTCAGTGTGGTGTTATCTGGGGCCTACATTATCAGTCGTAAATATTGGCAGCAAACACAGAACAGTGATAAGGAAGTGCTCCAAATCGCATTTGCTGGCTAACAGAGATTCTGTCATTTTGAGTAGCACAGAGAACGAATGATATAGAAGAATGTTGCTGTGATGTAGGGAGTAAATTTCATATTCTTTGTTCTAATACATTCAACTTGGCTTTCCTATGGCATAAAATATCTTGACTATGTTCAATTTTGTATGCCAATAGGTTGCAGGGATGATAGCAGCTTACATACTATCTGGTGGTTTTCATCCATTTGGAAATATGGAAAGGCCTTTGCAATTAGCGAGCAACATTTCTAACGGGTTATTAAAGAACATGAAAAAAGTGAAAGATAAGAGAGCATGTCACATGTTAACATGGATGCTACAAATGGAACGACAACATAGACCGTCTATCAATCAAGTACTTAGGTACAACATCACTTTGTATTTTTATATATTATTAGACAAAAGATGCCTTATTCATTTGTATAGTGTTATTATACATACTCCGGTTCAACAGGTTCCATTGGGAGAACAGTGCTAATGCACTGAAATGGTGTCTGTACATGTATATGAAAGATTAATAAATAAAAAAAAAATACATACATAAATGCATGCATGCATGCGTACGTACGTACGTACGTACGTACGTACATACATACGTATGTACGTACGTACATACATACATACATACATACATACATACATACATACATACAGACATACATACATACATACAGAGACACATACTGTGCACACACACACACACACACACGCACTCAAATACAGGGTGAATTAGATTATCATAGACTTACCCAGCTACCCAATCAAATCATAAAAACCATGAGATACCTAGATCTTTCTTCAAACTTTGCAAAGAAACCATTCTTCTCAGAATTCCCACCATTTTGCATTGGATTAATTTGAATATCAAATATATTTTTCCCCAAAATATTACATGATGAGAAATTTATGAACAAATAATTCTTAGATGGTCTTTATAATGACAATAGATGATAAAATGATCATTATTTTGTGTTCCTTTTCTCAATAATGTTATCAGCTCATGCATTTTCATGTAAATATGGTTTACAACTCAGCAGTATTATCCTTATGACTGGTCATGGATGGAAAATTTTACTTAATTGCTACTTATATATTTTTTCAATATGATTCTTTTCACTGGTATTTCCAGACATCCTTATTTTTGGGAACCTACAAGATGCAGTGCTTTCCTTAATGCAGTAGCAGAGGAATCAGAGAAAGGGTAAGTTGCTGTATTCATTATAAAAGAAATACTTTATTAATTACTTCATGCAGTACATGCAAACTTTGTGGAATAAAGAACTAGTTGAGTCTACTATCGGTACATGTACAATATACAGAACAGAACAAAGCTGGAGAAAGTACAACGGTCTGCAGCCAGATTCGTTTGTGGTGACTATAATCGACATAGCAGTGTAACAACTATGCTTGAAAATCTTGAGTGGCCTACAAAGGTGTAGAAAAGCGTACAAATCTATACAAAATCAGAAAAGGTGAACTGTGTGTCACCGCACCAACTAAGAGTACACGACTCCATCCAGCTAGATATAAACACGTTGATTCAAAAAACTGAAATTTTCAAGAACTCATTTTTCACCAGACTTGACCTGAATGCACGACCCTCTTCTGTCATTGAATTGCCTTCAACATATTCATTCAAGACAAGACTTAGAATTCACTAAGTTAAATCAGTAGTATTCATATCTTAACCTTTGACCCCCATTGGCGTGATACTCCTAAGGAGGCGATGCCAATTATTTATCCAGATCCAATACAGTAATGTTACTACCAAACCAGAGTGACTACAGAGTTGCAAATAGGTAGCACAATGTTTTTTATGTCCCACATAATTAATTTTTTTAATGAATTACATAAAACAAAATGCCAATAGTGATAGCAAGCAAGCATATAAAATAACACATTTTATCTCACTGTGAACACAAAGCAACATAACTGTCAGGTGAAACAAGGAAGATTCAAACACAGCTGCACTGTTTACTGGAGTTCACAATGAAATAAAATGTAATTATGTTTCATGTGTGTGTGTGCTATTACAGGTAAAACAGTGAGGGATCGCCGAACGACTATGCGTATCATGCACATTTTATGTTCCCTAAGAACAATTTAGAGAGATAAGAAACAGGCTTCCCACAGACCACTCATTACAAATATAAACAACACCACATTCCTGCCAACAAGCAGGCACTGTATGTGTACACACATATCACTTGTAACTTTGAATTAATACACATATACGGTATGTGTCAAATCTAAGCCTGCAATGTGATGACTTTCAATAGTTTGTTTGTTCCAAGGACGATGTGTGTGTGTCTGTGTATCAGTAGGGGTTGGATGATGTTGTTTATATTTGTATTGAGTGATCTGTGTTAAGCCAGTTTCTTATCTATCTAAATTGTTCTTAGGGAACATAAAATGTGTATGATACGTACAGTCGTTTGGCAATCCCTCGATGTTTTAGTTGTACCAGGGTAGTGTCTGTATTTTGTTTATATAATTCGAAGCAAAAATCGTTGTTTGAGATGCAAAAATCCTAATGTCTACTAATTGAAACTTAATAGTCTTTCTGGTTTGAGAGTAAATTATTGTTCACATTTTACATTTATCACTGCATATGTTTTAGTCTTATTATTTTGTTAGAGTTGTGCTAGATATAGTATCTTCATCTGGTGAAAATATTCTCACTGTCTGTTTTCAGGGACTCCGACAATGCAGTTAGGAAGAAATTACTTGAAGAAACAGACAAGATAGACTGCCATGACTGGGTGGGTAAAAGTTTTAAGAAACCCCAAAAGGTTGAATACTACATGTATGTATAGGGCTTTGATTTCATTGGGAGGAGAAATAAGCTATTTTGCACATACCTAATTTTCACTGGTTAATGAAGGTATATGTATGTCTCTAAGTACTGTACTCCAGATTCGCATTGGCAATCATGCTCTTCCACACTTCATGGTTTACTCGTGGGTGTTAGTGATGGGTATTAGTGATCACAGTCTGTCATCTGCATGTATCGTTGACCCGTATAGTATCTATTTTGAACAATACAGTTGGTCTGAGAAGGGTCTCCATTTTTGGGGTGTGTGGTATGACAACAGGTTGGGTTTCGAGGGCTCAATGGCACCTCCCAAATCATTTTATACAGAAATGCCCCCCCCCCCTCACCCCATGATTTATAACTGAAATTTTGTGTCTATCATGGGTTTGATATACCGTAAGATAAGACAACACATGTCACATTATTAATCTAACTAATCTACATAATTCTAACATCCATATTTTTACTACACAGATTGCTGTTCTTAGAAGTAATCCAAGTTCGGATGTGTTTCTCCAGTATCCCGAACTGTTCCTGTGCACCTATAAGGTCATACTGGACAGTCAGAGGAAATCAGACAATCATGTCAATGCAGACCCAGCCTTAAACTGGACAATCAGAGACAGCCTGAACCCGTATTTTGACGAAGACGTGGTGTAGTTAAAATGAAGTTTTATGGAATTCACGCAACTCTCACTCATTGTGCACTAGCTATAACTGCATGTAGTATAATTATGAGTGGTTACATAAGCAGAAATAATGACAGATCTTTCAGTCTAAACTGTGCTCCAGTACCGAAAATATTTTTACATACCTGTATGCAAATATAAGTACATACCTGTATGCAAATATTAGTACATACCTGTATAAGCAAATGGACATGTGCGTGTTCCATGTTACATGTATACTGAGCTAAAATTATGTGAATACAGCAATATTGTATGTTATGAATTTCATTATAAACCTAGCAGTAATTTGCACCACGGCACATGCATACCATTGGTACTACACTGTGTATATCTGTATGTGAGTGTTAAAGTGACCATAAGGAAATGTGAAAACAGTTATATTTTATGAAATTTGTTGTTTCGGTTAAAGCTATGTAATAGTATTTTAAACCCAAAACGTTACCATGGATACTCAGTTATTTTAAAATTGGGTTTTACAGTGTTTTCTGCTGCACTTCCAGTCATTTGCTCATGAAGGTACAGCTGTAGAAAACTCACAACCTCATGTGCAAATACGCAGAGTATGTTACATTGATTGTCACGCATAACAGCACTGTCATGTAAGGTCAGAATACTTGACAACTTATAAAATAAATGAAATTTAGATTGTCGTGCAAATGTATGTAAATATGTAATGTGTTTAAGAAATAGTTATTTTAAACTGGTGTTTTTAGTATATATTTCAATGTGATGGAATTTTCCTTTTTTTAAACTTGTTTTATTTTTGGACAAACTAGTCACAGAGGTCACGTCAGACGCTGGAATATGTCCAGTAAATGTTATCAATTTTAGTGCTTACAGCAAACAAATCAAATTTTGTTAGGATAATTGCAGTTATATGTACATGTACATGTTTTGATTTTTTAAAAGCAGTCACTTAAAAGTGTCATCACTTAGTAGTACTTTAATCATGTAATTTGTTTGTTCATTGTTATTCTGTAGCACACATAGTAAAATGAATGCCTAAGTGACGTGATGTCACAAAAAATAAAAATGATATCTGATTGTGATATTTTTGATAAATATGATGATTTTTATAATAAGAATATTATCAATTTTCATATCTACAAATTTGAGACCTTTTCTAGAATTAGAGTATTTTGTACTAAATTTTATCAATATTTTAGGGATTTAGAAATATTAAAATTCAATCTTTTACTTCAAGTATGGTTTGTCTTTGTTTAAAGTGTGTTTTGCTGTTTTTAAAGAGTGGCTGGAACTATCATAAATTCATCAAGGATGTTTCACAGGAGAAATGAAGATAGCTGTGGGTTTGAGTCATGAAACATTATGTGTTTACACACACCCAGACATCATTTATTTGTAAGGATTTTGTTTATTTTTTTAGTGGAACAAAGAGGGATGATGAAGTCTGAGTGTTTGTGCACACCCGTGTGTGTGTGTCTATGTGTCTGTGTCTGTATGTGTACATATTGAGGAGGCCCATTCAAAACACCACCTACACAAAGGTGAGGGATCACGACCAATTGACCTATAACCCTTTAAATCATTTATGATTCTTGGACCCGTTATCAAAGGAGGGAGAGAGACAGGAGGAGACTGATTACGTGGAGAGATCTACTGATTGGGCCATGTTGATGTTTATGTTGCAAATGCTAAATTATTCAACCTTTACATATAAATCAGTTACATGTGGACACACTGGACAGTCTGTGGTAGTGTGTAGGGCGATATTGATTTATCGTCCAACTAAAAAAATCCTTAGATGTCTCAATGAATTTAATCTTCATTCCTTGATTCCCAGAGATCATTATGAGCGTATAGGAAAAATATACTGCTCATAGTAAGCCATTTGGCAGCATACATTCACCGTTCTTACTCTGTGTGTGTGTGTGTGTGTGTGTGTGTGTGTGTACGTATGAATGCATGTATGTGTGTGTGTGTGTGTGTATATGTGTACGCGAACGGGGAGGGTCACCGTGTTTTAGAATAAGGGGTAGGTCAACCTATTTTGGGTTTTAAAGGAGGAGGGGGTCGGGGTGACGGTACTTAGTGGCCAGCTTTGGTAGGGGGTTGTGGCCAGTGCTGGAAACCCCAGGCCCCATTTAAATTTCAGAGCCACTTTGACCAAAAACCAATACCCCATTATACAGGTTTTTAAAAGATGAAAGTTTAGACCCAAATACATTTTCCTTAGGAGGTAACGTTTTGGGGAAATTACATGCAGTTATGATTTGGTTAAGGATAATGGACGACATTTTAGACTATCGAAGCAAAATCGAAAATAATGCAAAGTGGGGCCCGTTTTAGACTCTTCAGCTCGAAAAAAAAACAGGCTCTATTTAGACCAAAGGGATACATCCTGGGTTCCAGCACGTGAACACCGATATCATATAGCCTGAAACGTCACGGACAGTCGTGAAAGATGCAGTCGTTGTTTCCGCTTATGCTTGGGTCAGAATTTACGGCAGGCGGGAAGGGGGGGGGAGAGAAATTATGTTGGTCAAATTTTTTGGCAGCCCCCTCTGCGCTCTCAAAAACATTCAAGCCCCCCCCCCCTCTCCCCGAAATGAATCCAAGAATTTTCGAAGTCCTCCCGCCTTTCCGGCTGGATGTCCAATGAGTGACCATCATGTCCCATGAGTCAGCTTCATTCCTCCTGTAAAGCATATGATTAATAATTGTTTGCATCAAAAATTTACATCACACGCCTTTCCTAACAGGAGAAATGAAATCGTTTTTTTCTAAAAGTCGACATACATCAGTAATGTCATGGGGCTCTGCATGGACGGGAACGAATTGAACCCTGGGAAATGTCCTCTTTCTGACTTGCTATCTTGGTACTTTCAAGGGACTGCTTTTGTGAGATTTCAAGTTGAGCGACCCAGTTTATTTGTAATAAGAGCCCCTTTCAAAACACCACCTATACAAGGGTGAGAGATCACGACTCAATAGCCCTTTAAACCATTTGATATCAAGACTCGTTATAAAGCAGGGACAGGGACAGGAGACTGGTTACATGGAGAGATCTACTGATTGAATTGGAGAAAAGTTTATGGTAAGTGATACACATCCTTAATTATAATAATTAGGTAATTCTAAATCAGTCTTGCTACAATCTTGGACCATATTTATGTTTATGTTGTATGTTTGAAGCAATTACTCAATTAGTCAATCTTTACATAATCAGGTATATGCATGTGGACACACCTGTGTACTATACTTAACTTCAATTATCTGTACTTAAAATAGTGCCTGTTAATGAGGTAATTATTCGTCACATTCATTGAAAGGTTTTATCATCCACATCCCAAATATTCATCACAAAAGATTCACGATAACGAAGCAATGACAACAATTATAATAGACATTTATATACTTCCGGGCCATTGTTTATGAAAGTTTGTCTACTCGATGACATGTCCCTCCACAGACAATCCTTGGTATTACCTAGGGCGATAGTGATTTATTGTGCAACTAAAAATATAACCTTTGTCTCAAATGAATGTAATCTTCTTTCTTTGATTAACGTTTATTAGTAGACGATATGGGCGGCATACATCCGCCATTATTACACTTATGGTAGACGTGTCTGAGGGTAATCCTACACCGCTGGTATATTATAATAGTCCCTGGGATTTTGCCCTGGATCTGTGTGCTGCTTCATCACGTGAGAGTTGCTCACGAACATGCGAGCAAGCCGTGAACCGCGAACCAGAAACATTTAGGCTTATGCGTAGCACGTACCTGTTACCCTCTTGCATTTTGATTGGTCGAAAGCCCAACTATGGCAGACCGATGAGGACAACAACCGCGACTTTAAAAAGTGCGATATTTTACCTGAGGATATTGTAGAGCCGCAGCGCCTTCAAGATACAACCCGTTAGCAATCCGTTAGGTAGCACTTTCTGTGAATCCGGCGAACGGTTCCCGTTTTAAAATTATAACGTAATGCCTTTCATACCCTGCAAACATGCCGGTGTTTATTGTCACGAACAGTTGTATTACTTGTTTGCAAAATGTCATCACTGTCATGATGTGGAAAGATATTGGGCAAATAACATACATATATGTCACCTGCGACTACTCGAATCAAGTTAATTATTGTCCAAAATACTGGGTTGTAGAAATTAAAACCACTTGTCCAGCGTAGTATCACATACACATCTCTCTGTTGACTGTATCACCCAATCAAAGTGCGCGTTGGCTCTGTAAGTAATGACGTAATGCTGTACGAGTTGCCTATCACTATGCGGTCAAACAAATATCCTTCTGCAGAAAAAATATTATTATAATTTATTTATTGGTCGTCAAGGATATGTAGTATATAACTCACAAAAGTCCAGGCGACACAAATACAAATACAAATACAAATACAAATACAAATACAAATACAAATACAAATGCAAATACAAATACAAATACAAATACAAATACACTTAGTACACGAACATTGCATACTCGGTGGCAATAATTTTAAATTGATACTGTATCTTCATTATCAAATCATGTGTATGAATTAATGTTTACTATCGCGTGACGACCGTTCCGTGGGTGAATTTTTAACGATTTCCCTCCTTCATGAAACGTAACTATAAGGCTTAGGGACGCTGTCGATTGAAACAGTGTTATTTTACTCCTAGTCATGACTGGCTATTAGCACCTATAGCCACTACGGAAAACTGAGATAATGAGGTGTATCTATAGTTCATTATAGTGGACAATAGACAACCCATTTACAACTATATACCTAGTCCTATTGTCGGCATTCAATCAAAGACAATGGACCCTCCATTATGAACTACGACCTACGTTCGACTTTGAATTTGAATTTGAATTCGCTTTAATCTATGTACTAGTATTACGAAGAAGAATTAGTCCAATTAACCTGTTACAACGATGATGTTTTGTACGGTTTAAAATTTATAAATTTGGCATTCGCAATATTAGTTGTAGGTGGATTAAAGAGAGAGAGAGAGAGAGAGAGAGAGAGAGAGAGAGAGAGAGAGAGAGAGAGAGAGAGAGAGAGAGAGAGAGAGAGAGAGAGAGAGAGAGAGGGAGAGACAGACAGACAGACAGACAGACAGACAGACAGACAGACAGAGGGAGCTGTAACATATTTTACTTTCTTGTGTTTTTATAGAAAGGAGTAATATGGCTGTTGAAATTAAAAGTCTTATCCACTACCCTGACGTGTATTTCAAGAAGTACACTGCGATAGTGAACAATGGGTTTGAAATCATGGATGAAGAACGTAAACAGCATATGATTGGAACATTTCAAGGCTTTGATGCTAGTAATGTTTCTGAACTTCGTGTACTGGCTATTGGTACAGCGAATGGTAAGCATTAGGTTTAATCCTATTAAATACTGCAATTTCCATCCATCTATCAATTGCAACTCATAGAGAATGAGCGTAAGAGAAAACAGAGACACAGGGCAGCGACAGAGGCAACGAAAGAGAGACAGCAATAGACATACAGCTACATAGATTAGAAATACATATGTATGTACATACATACATACATACATACAGACAGACAGACAGACAGACAGACCTTTAAACAAAGAAAACACAAAGGAGGCTGCTGATTGCTATTTGATTCTCGCATGGTCTAATAAGTTGGGTAGAATGTTGAACTTTTTATTTCGTTTTGTCACTGTAATATATATATATATATATAGTAGGTTCGTAGTCGTATCAGACTCATTTATCATTGTTCTATAATTGTCTTTCTGACAAGGAGGATTTTGTACTTAATTCACTCATTCCAAACCAGAGTTTTGCTTAAGGGTATAAAAGTTTATTTGTTCCGGTTCATAAAGGAGGTCAAGATACCAAATTGAAAATTGTATTATACTGTGAATAATAAATATTCAAGACAATTTATCTAAAGCTTGTGGTAATGTTGAGAATCGTAAATGAGTATTTAATGTTCATCACATACATATGCATGTAGGTTAACTCCCTTTAGGCAACACTAAATCTGCATGAGTCATTGCTGGGCAGTCACAGAAAAATGAACACAGGTGAAATAAGACTCAATTTGCCGTTTTCCTAGCAATCGGGCAAAGAATTATCTGGTATATACGACATCATGAAATGACCCTCCGGCAAAAAAAATGTACGATTGCCTTTATTTCCTGGTGTTCCTCTTTAACCAACGATATTTGTATCAACAGGTTGGGTTGATGAGATAATCATTGATGTATTATCAAAAAAGTTCCCAAAAATTTCCTATGTTGTTGTCGAACCGGACAAAGATGAACTCCAGAAATTCAAAGACCGGGAAACATCTAAGACAACCCAGGGTCAATGGCAGAATGTGAATATCGAGTTTAATCTCTCAACAATTGAGGAATATCTGGAGAAAAGAAACAGCGCCGATACGAAAGAGTTCTTCCACATAATCCATGCGATACAGTGTCCATACTATTTCACTGATCCACACAAATCTTTATATGATCTGTATCAAGTTTTGGAGAGAGGTGGATTATTGCTTATTGTAATGCTGAAAGGTAATTATAAAAATAAGGAACGCATATAACATTCTGTCAATACATGTAAATCCATGTAACTCTCTGTCGGGTCGAATTAAGACTAAGATCTCCTAACTCAACCATCCCGGTATGTTAACGTTGTGGCAGTGTTGTACACGTGCTTATTTTACTTTACTCGACTCAGATTCCTAATTTCATAGTCTTGATCGGTTACCCAGACCGTGACTCTCAGACTTCAGCCACCCCACCATTTAAACGAGCCATTAGCGATGAGGCTGGGTAATTGTAACTATATTTATTCACAGTATATTGCCATTATTCGCTTTCTTTTGATTAGGTCCATGGGAGAAAACCCTCGAAAAAATTGGAGAGTATTACTATGACAAGAAGTTTCACTTCATAGGTGTGACTGCCGTGCGCAAAAATCTGGAAGAGCGTATCCCAAACATGAAAATTGAGACCAAGTACAGAAAGAAGAATATCGTTGTCACTGAGTGCTTCAAAGAAGATTCTGCGGATGGTAACGACATCCTTGATTGTATCACTCAGATTCTCGATTTTAGGAAGACCGTTCCAAAACACGTCTATGATGATATTATGCAGGTATTCAATGAGCACTGTCACCAGTCTGGTGATGATATCCTTTTTGGTGCTGATGAGGAAGATTTGATCATTTTAAAAGAGTAGTTCCGGTGCGCTTACATCATATGGCAACATTTTCAACACGTAATTGTAGAATAAAGCAATAATCCTTATAGGTAGAGATGTAATCTTGATGAAATCTACTAGACTGAAAGTTCGTCGTTGATGGCGCTCTGTAAACCAAAAACGTGACATGACGATGATTGTACAAGAACTCGCACAGGATTTGCATATCCGAGGTAAAAGCCTTGAAAGTGGAAACCCTGAAACACGGAATAAATGATCGAGACAAGATTTTAATCAGCGTTTACTACTTTCGTAATTGTATGTATGTATGTATGTATGTATGTATGTATGTATGTATGTATGTATGGGATAGGTGAGTGTCATTCAGATCGTGTTTTAGAATAAGGGTTAGGTCAACCTGTATTAGGGTTTCAAATGGGGAGGGGTCCTGGGCGACACAAGTCGCCAGCTTTGGTAGGGTTGTGTGGTCAGTGCCGAAACCCCAGGCTCCACTTTAGACCAAAAATGAATACCCCTATTTAGACCATTATAGGTTTTTAAGAGATGAAAGTTTAGACCCAAATACATTTTCTTTAGGAGGCAACATTTTGGGGCAGTTATGATTTGGTTAAAAATGACAATGGACCACAAATCGAAAATAATGCAAAGTGGGCCCGTTTTAGACTCTACAGCTCGAAATAAAACATATCCTATTTCAGAACAAAGGACTAGAAAACACATCCCAAAGGGCGGTACATATAGAGCAGCCCCCCCCCCCCCAGTTCACAGTGCCATCTGCAAGCAGTCTATAGGCTATTCAATGGGTTTGAATCTTAATAAAGACCCGATGTATCACTTTGGCATCTAAATTACAGCAAGCAGGACTCAAATTTGCTGTGAACATGCATGGGGAATGAAAACAAAACAAAATACATCCTGGGTTCCATCACCACTAGTCCTGCTTCCATGACGGTGCACGAGTCTGTATTACTGACTTGACTCTAAGGACAATTGTCAGAATCGAGTCCCGAATTCCTCCGTATGCAAGCAGGACTACATCACCACGTGAATACCGATATGTAGCTGAAACCATGGATGTATAGTGAGAAACGCAGTCGTTGTTTCCACTAATGTAATGTCCAACGACTGGACCTTCTTCGTTGTTGTAATGTCATCTTGACTTGTATATTAAATAACTGTACCACGGTGCCACCACTCCCTATATCGATGTGGTATGGTGTAAGCCCGGGGCCGCTGCCGGCCTGTTGTGTGCCGACTGCACTGGGGGTGACTCGTGACTGGATGTGAAATATGTATATTGAAGTCCGCCCTAAGCGGTCGGAATGTGAGGTACTAGTATTCTATTCTAAAATATAGCGCCCTCTATTCTTAATTTTGATTGGACGATTGGTCAGTTGACACCATTTTCAAAGTGCAGTGTATACTGTTGACTGGAGCATACTTTTTTTGTGTACACGTTGTGTTGTGTACTTGAAAAAATTATCTAGAAACTGTTATTGTTTTGGCGAATTTGACAATCGTAAGTAGTTCCAGAAGTATAATGACGTCTCTACACAAGCCAGGAAAACTATCGAAGTCTGAAAAGCCACGAGAAACGAACGTTCAAGTTGCCGTTCGATGTCGGTAAGTGTAAATGACAAAGCTGCGCAATAATATTGTAGTGTTAGTTTTGAATTTGAGTTATTGGCTTTTCATATTGTTTTTAAGCTATCTTAGAATAGTTCTGGGGTTTATAAACTCAAGACGCTAAAAATGTTGAATTTAATTTAAGTATCAGCGCATTTCAGGGAGAAATTCCATACGTTTATCTTGACCTTTTCACCGGAGTAGATCGTCTTCACTGTGGTACTAGTAAAAGTAATGAATGCAACAACATTCTATCGGACCATGGATGTATCTCCCCTAATAGTACATCCATGATCGGGTGTAAGATAACAAGATCATTAGACTAGTCGATTCGATTCTGACAATTCCCTTTCTTGTAAGGGTCTGTCAGAACAGGGCTCGAAATTAACATTACAACTTAGTTACATGTAGTCCCGTGTCCACAGACTACTAATTCTTGTCATGGGGCTACCATGATAATTGCTACCATAATCTGATGTAGTGAAAGCAGCTAGATGTCTTTATTTACCTCTAGTATTTCTATCGTTTTGTGTCAGTTTTTTTGCTCCGGGTGATTGCCACCTTCCCGCAATCACTCGGAGCAAAACGAATGACACAAAATGAAATAAGAGGTAATTAAAGACATCAGATTGTGCTGGTATATACTGCAGTGGTAGTTTGCCCAGGTTACCATAATGATTATGGAGTGATTTAAAGGATGGAAGATTTACAGACATACAGTATTTTAATAACACATATATTTCAAATAGAAGAACTCTGTTTTCAGTTCAGGAATATAGGACTATATAGTATTGGTCACCATCCTTGGGCTACCACTTTCTAAAATTGGTAGCCCACTTGGAGTACCAAAGAAAAAGGTTAATTTCAAACCCTGTGAGACTTGAGTCCCTTATTCTCAGCAGGCAAGAGCAATGGAGTACAATTCTGACAATGTCCCTATAAAACACCCTTAACCCACTGACAAAATCAAGTCCAGACTTACTCCTTCTGCAAGCCGGACTGATTTTAAATCAGATCACTGTTGTCCATGTGATGTGATTATGATTTTGTCAAATGTCAGAAGGTGGACAGATGTTGTTTTAACTTTTAGAATATCACATGAATTATGATTCTTTCTATAGGCCAATAAGTGAACTGGAAAGAAAACAGCACTCCCATTCGGTGGTGACAGTAAGTGAACAAAAAAAGGAAATAAGTGTTGGTGTTGACTTAGCAGGAAAATCTTCAAAGAAGACCTTCTGTTTTGACAAAGTAAGTACTGATGTTACTTCATACATCTCTAAAATGGCAGCAAATCAATTCACAGTCAGGTCTAACCAAAACCTTGACATGTTTTACCTTGATTCTAGCCTACTCTAGTCTGTGTAAACTCTGACTTGTGTACAGAGTCAGATTTATTTTGTCATACTCAAGACAGCTGCTTTGGATTTAGCTAACACTGCGATTACTGTTGTTTCGGTACCTGACTGTTTCAGCCTTACCCCTAAAGTTTTTGCACCGCTACCCAATACATTAATGATTTCAGCACTGTTCCAAAGATGGTTGGGGTTAGGGATAGATTAATTATGAAGAAGGACCACATTATCAGACATTTAAGTAATGCTGATCTGTCTTAGCCCATAGTGGTGCTGAAACATCTTGGGTAGTGGTGCCGAATTCTGGTTAGGTGCCGAAATGTCTAGAAAGATTTTGTCCATTGAACTTGCATTTCATTCATACAAGTTACACATTGGTTTTGTTAAAGTTTGTCAATCTTTGGAAACCTCAGCAACATACAACTGCTTACATCGGACCGTAGACAAATGGAACCTGTTAGGTTACAAACGGGAAAGTAAACAAATGAATTGGATTAATAACACTTAGCACAGCATGTTGGAAGTACAGAGACTTGTATTACACACCATGCTTTGATATGAACAATTTTAGGGTCTTTATGTGTACATGAAATGCCAGGGGAACTGAATCTGTTTGTGAACGTGCACTATTATGTAAAGTGGCCATCCAACTGTTCATATCGAATGATGGAATGTAAATTGTAATACAAGTGTCTGTACTTCCAACATGCTGTGCCAAGTGTTGTTGATCAAATTCGGTTGTTTACTTTCCATGTTTGTAACAGGTTCTGTTCGTCCATGGTCTGATGTCGGCAGTTGTACAAACACAGAGAAAGGGGGATTCTGTGGTTTGCCATATAACAGTGGTGAACAATTACAACTGATATTGCAGGTTTCCTTATCACACTCTCAAACTACCATAAAATTGCTCGCAGGTACACATCATGGCCCAAGCAGACAACAGAATGCAAAGTAGAGAAATGCACACATGCGTCTTTGCGAAAGATCTGTCTCCTTGTTTCAACCTATGTAATATGCTTCAGCTGAGTATCCAGTGGTTACATAAGTGAACCCATCACTGTAACTTTCAGACTAATCTTTGTCTTGAAGTCCTACACATTAGTCAGTGCAGACTGATTATGTAGTGTGCGTGTATGTTGTACATTCACTGGGGTCGTGCGTGTCCAGTGCTAGAAATTCATTAATCGTAGTCATACTTCTACCAATTCTAGTAATGGGACTACCATGGATGATAATTTATAGATTAAAGTTACCTTGGCCCATCGTGGTCCTGGAGTGTGCGAGGGTTGACAGAAAACAGAAAAATTTGGTGTAACAAATATGTGCCATTCAGGGTTCTCTGATTCTGTTCAGGAATATTGGGAATCCTGGTTTCTGTCACTGGCCCATCAATTTAGAAAATTGGTAGGCCACCAAGATTGGCAAAGACATACATTAATAAATTCAAGTCCTGGTGTCAGTGAGCAAATTTGTGGTAGTTTGACAGTGAGATAAGGAGACAGCCTGTTTGGCACCTTCAACACTAGTTTACTTTTCTTTTTTCATCCCTGATAAAAAGAAATAGTGTGTGATCATCAGCATCTCTCCCTACTCGAAATGAGCCTTTCCACAATGCGACTGGGAGTAGAGAATATAGCGCCCTCTACTGTTGTAACATCTGCATGACATAATATTTTTCTTCAGGTGTTCGGTCCAGATGCAAAACAGATCGATGTATACAAATCAGTAGTTGTGCCTACCATTGATGAAGTCCTGCAGGGCTATAACTGTACAATATTTGCGTAAGTTTATCCTTGGATATTTTATTTTGGGAAAGTTTGATATCACAAATTATGGCTAAGAATCTGTGTTTAATTTAACAATGCTAGTACATGTATATACTGTATAGACGTGAAGGCAAACATGGTTGATAAAATGAATTGTGACATTGAAAGCCTTGAGCGACTAAAAAATTTATCATGGGCATCTAGCTGTGGACCATCAAAGTTATCTAAAACGTGGTTCAGATTGACCATTTATTTAATTAATACATTTCAAACCCTAACATGTGTGAGACTGCATCAAACTGAAAAAGGACCGACCTACAAGTTCACATTTTCATTCTTTTTTTTTCAGTTATGGACAGACAGGTACTGGAAAAACATTCACTATGGAGGGAGAGAGAACGCAGGATCTTCAAGTAGAATGGGATGAGGTAACAACACTACTATATATATCAGATTTACAGCGCCAACAAGCTAAGCATGGACTTTGATTGCTCAGTAGTTGTAGTCAACTTTTACGTCACTCTTCATAAGGGTGGCAGTACTTAAATTGGTGAAGTAATAAATAAAATTGATGCCCTCTGTGGTAGGATTGGAAAAAAATGTCATGTCACCGATGGTGACCCTATCAGAACATTTCGGAGTGAAAGTTATTGTTGCTGAAATTTTGGAACTTTATTAAAAACATATGGTTCAAATTTTCCTTTTGACTTTACCTGTCATTCCTAGCTTGTTCGACCTGTTAAATTATGATTATGAATTGAAGTGTCATTGTGTACATGTGGAGTCATGATGGGTGAATGGTTAGTGTGACCGGCTTGGAATCTACAGGTTGCAGATACGAGCCCCGTCGCTGCCTGCTGTTTGTTTCTGAGTGGCTAAAGTCCTTGGGCAAGATTTGAACCACGACTGTGCCTCAGTCAACCCAGCTGTATAACTGGGGACCTGGTAGGATGTAGGTTGCAATGTGAAGGCTTTAATCCTATGCACTTAAACGGCTGCAATGGATTGTATGCTCCCCGGGGAGTTGAGGAAGACTTAAGGGCCATTGTGCCGTTCTGATCTGAGCCAGGGATAATAATTGTAAAGCGCTTTGAGCACAGAGTGGGAAAGCGCTATATAAGAACCCAATATTATTATTATTATTATTATTACATATTACCCCGAAATTTACCTGAACTCAACCTGGTATTATGTAGTCTCGGTTACCCAGACTCTCATTGCTGGGGACTCTTCTACGAAACTACCCAGACAATGGTCTGGGAAAATCATGTTTCAAATACCCCACCCCGGGAGTTTCACAGTACATTTCTACCAAGTCATAAAAAATGGGCTTACAAGGCCTGTTTGTTGTAATTTGAATGTATCACTCACTTGAGAAGTGATAACTTGTCACAAAAGTACTTAAATCATTTAGCCTACAATGTTGGACATGAAGTATTCCCCAGCATGCACTAGCTACTTCCTGCATGGGCGAGTTGGAATCTTGTTTTCTCAGACTCGTTTGGGGAGTCCTAAAAATGTATAGGAACTCCCTACTATGCAATCAACAATTCTAAAAATGGCAGAATACAAATTGTCTTTTTAAATTTTTTTCGCTTGGGTTAAAAAAAAAACTTATAAAGTCAGCTTGTGTCACTTAAGGTTATAGTCCACGATAAAGCAAGAAAAAATTACAAAATTAACTTTTTGGGGGGAAATGACTACCAACCATCTGAGCTATCATTGTATGCAACCCAAATGAATGTAGCACTTCTCAATCTTGAGATATGGGGAGAAATAAAAAAACAATTTCCAGTAAATTTATCGTCGGTTGTCTGATCGAAATAATACATGATTAGAGCAGCCTGAAATCTGAGTTTGGAACTTGGAGCTCTCTGAATGACTATAAAGATTTCTTGAGTTCTACCATTTTTGTTTTTTTTCTCATCATAGGACCCCCTAGCTGGTATCATTCCCAGAGCCCTCCATCAACTATTCCAGACTCTCCAAGGCATGGAAGTGGAGTTCTCTGTCCGAGTGTCTTTCCTGGAGATCTACCAGGAAGAGTTGTTTGACTTGCTTGGTGGCAATGATGCCAGATTACGAATGTATGAAGATGCTGCTAAAAAGGTATTTGAACTTTGGACCTTGTATTTTCTAGAACTGGATTTTTTTCTAAAGTACACCGTCACCTAATCTGGATACCAACTGTGGTTTCTAACCCTAACCACAGCCTGGTCAAAGTCCCTCAACCAGCACACATTCTTGTGCTCCCTTCTACAGCGTTCATATAAACATGATTTTGTTGTTGCATCCCCACATGATTTAGTTTAAATGGACTGGCGGTGGAGTCCTGGTTGAAAATTGGACATCGTCAAAACAGCTGTACCAAATAAATGTTAAATGAGTGGTGACGACAGTCTGTTATTACTAGTGACATGTGCTGTTTCGCGTTTTGCTCACTATGAGGTTGAACCATAATTAACATGTTTCATCATGGCCTTGACTAGACTGAATCATAGCGATACTGTATAGGAACTAGACTAACCGTCACCCATCTGAAAAGTTTCTCATGACTATTTAGCTTCTACATTTTGGCCCTGCATTTCCTAATTTTCATAGTCGTCTCCTTGGGCATACTTTCAGTGAAAAGTTTCTAGTAGTTTTAAAGATGCATCAAATTTAGGCTTGAGACACTTGCAAATGGCATATCTCAAAGGAGATATTCAGTACTCCACTATTGCGACACTCACTTCCTTAGCTTTGGAATAGCACTCCTAGTGGCCAAAATATAAAATCTTTTGTTTTCATTCATAATTATTGTTTTTATAAAGTATTCTACCCGCCAAATTGTATGGTTTTGTGATATTTGAATAGCACTGCCAGTCTCAAAAATATGCAATCTTTTGTTTTTCTTTATTCACGCTTGTATTATTTTATGATTCTACCCTTTGTGAATTGTAGGGCTCTGTTGTGATATCTGGTCTTGAAGAACGACCTGTCCATGATAAGAATGAAGTGTTCCAGATACTAGAAGCTGGCTGGAAAAAACGGCAAACTGCAGCCACTAAGATGAATGATCAATCCAGGTAAGATTCTTTAAAGGCGAGACAGGGTTATAAAAGGCCCCCTAACTTTGTGGGCATTATTGTCAAACTTGAATACACACAGTGAACAATGCATCAATTCCTCTATGAAAATCCATGACAACAATGAACAGCTGGTTATTTTTGGTAATAAATTTGGTATAAGTGGTCAGACGCGGGAATGCGAGTGTTGTTACAGAAAGTTGATATTTATACATGGTAGATGCAATTTTGGACAAAACATGATCGAGATGGGCCTTGTTTGTTAGTCATATCTTAGACGACCAAACAATAGTTTGGTGGTCTGAGCTCATACTGAAAAGCCTTTACTAATCATTTCTTGTAGTTACTCAACACTAGGACATCAAGGTTTGAATCGATGACCACATGGATGGCCATCTCTGCCTATAAAGTGGCCATATGAATGAGAAATGGGTATTTTTGGGGAATTTTTAATTCATAAAACAACTTTATCATGGCTCCCTACTTGAAAAAATCAATGTGAAACAATACATGCAAAGTCTGTATTTGTAATAAATTGTGAAGGACTAATAAATGTGTAAAATGTTTGTTATTGTACATATAATTACAAAACATTTTACAGATTTATTTTAGCTTTTTGCACTGTATTGAGTTACAAACACAGACTTGGTCTATGTTGTTTCACATTGATTTTTGAAGTAGGACGTCATAATAAAATTGTTTTATAAATTAAAAATCAAAACTAAATACCCAATCCTCATCCATATGACCACTTACATACAAATAAAAACATGTCCCATCAGTGAAACTCTACACCAACCCTGTTTCCACTGTAATCCAACAATTACTGCCAAGAGTACCACCTTGATTGTTTTTGGCTTTATTTTGTTTTTCATAGCCGATCCCATGCAGTGTTCACAATCCTAGTTCACATTAAGGAGACTGCTGTCGATGGTGAAGAGATGGTGAAATGTGGCAAACTGTACTTAGTTGACTTAGCAGGTTCTGAAAACATCGGTAGATCTGGAGCTGTTGACAGAAGAGCTAAAGAAGCTGGTGAGTTTGATTCTTGTATTTTGTTTCGTCCCTTGGGACCAACCTGGATACAAACCTTAATATGTTGTGTGTATATGTGAACTGACTCAGCAAAAATTTTCAATTGAATTGTATTGGTCTAACCATAGACAGTGTAGGGTCTAACAGACTACCACATGATTAAATCTGGTTGTCTAGATATGAAGTTTAGTAGTCTATGTGCCACGGACTACTGCTAATTTAGTAGTCTGGTAGTCTATGTGTCCTCAATCTGATAAAAATCTGATGTAGTGAAAGCGGCTAGATGCTTTTAATTATCTCTATTTCCATCATTTTGTGTTGTTTATTTGGTCTGAGTGATTGCCGCCTTCCCACATCTGAACCTGTGTAATAGACAATCCCATTGAATCTCAACAATATTGTAAGGTTTTCACAACCAATCAGCACGCTTCAATTTCTCCTGTGTGATTGCCTAATTGAAAGCGCGAGATTCAAACGCGATTGTCTATTACACTGTACAGTAGTCGAGAGTTCTAAACTCAGTGTTTTATTTAAGGGCGGTAAGTAGGTAAAATCTACCGGGGTTCCCACATCATTTTACCGGGGTTCCCCACCTAAACTATGATACATTGCATGGGAAGCACTACCAGTTTTACCTCTTTCCCCCTTTCTGTTACCGGGGTTCCCAAACCTTAGCAAAAACACTGTAAACTGGTACAGTATTACGTATTAAAAACTTCATTACTAATACCAGGCAAATAAAGGCATCTAGCTGCTTTCACCACATCAGATTTTAATCAGATTGATGTGTCCTGCATTACTACACGTACTAATTTAGTAGTCTAGATACAATGTTTTTAGTAGTCTACCCGGTGTGTGTCCTGCACTATTGCTGATTTGGCAATCTAGATACAATTTTTAGTACTAGTAGTCGATGTGTCCGAGACTACTACTAATTTGGTAGTCCAGATATGATATTTAGTAGTTCATGTACCCGAGTAGACTACTTCTAAGTTAGTCCAGATGTTCTGAACTATGGCTAAATTCAAGCCCTGATTTATGATGTGAGATAAGTTAGTAATTTCAACTGTCAATTTTTTTACTCAATAGGCAACATTAATCAAAGTTTGCTTACCCTGGGACGTGTTATCAAATCCTTGGTAGAACATGCCCCCCACATTCCATACAGGTAGGTAAATCAAAATTACCTTTGTACATGTACATGACGTTAACGTGAAATAGCAACATGTACAATGTCTAATTATTGGTTTTTTGTAACAATTTTCAGGGAATATGTTGTGGTTGTCTAATCGAAAAACGATACTCCAGTTACACCATGGTGACAGATTCAAAATTCAAATGTCTTACCTCATGCAAATGTGTAGCTTCCTAGAACAAATATTTTGTTCAAACTTTAATTACTTGAATGTTGGTACTATATTTGAAAGGACCATATGACAATATATTGTTTACTCTTAATTACGTCTTTATCCTCAGAGAAAGCAAGTTAACCAGGCTCTTGCAGGACTCTCTAGGTGGCAGCACAAAAACTTCCATAATTGCTACTGTGTCTCCGGCACACTGCAACATAGAGGTAAGTTACTGTCATTTCAATATCAACATTTTAATATTTCAACTCTAGAGGGCTTAGAACGTGCGAAGTATGGCGGAGCAAGGGTGCATTCAGGAACCAAACATTCAATGGACATTTTGAACGTTCTGTTCCTGAACACACATTTGTCATAGTTTTTAACTGAATGAAATAGGCTCTCAGAGTCATGAATATCCAGTGTGCAATGACTAAATATTCATGTCTACTAATACCCATAATGCAATGGTGCACCACTAAAAGAACAATAGATAGTGAAAGAGATTCAATTTGGTGTTTCTAGGCAGCTGAGTGAAACAAACAATTCCTGTAAAAATGACACTATGTGATCAAACTCTTTTGTGAAGAATGAACAATTGCATTCTCATTTGCCTATTATTTGCATGCAGGTATGCAATAATGTTTTCGGTATAGCACTGCAGTGCAAATACAACTAGTGTGTGCGCACACCAGTGCAAGTAATCTCTGGTACATATGTAACAATGTGTGCATCTTTCCTTAACCATAGGAGAGTTTGAGTACGTTGGACTATGCACACAGAGCCAGGAATATCACCAATAGGCCTGAAGTCAACCAAAGGATGACCAAGAGAGCTCTGATTAAGGTAAGTGTTACAACCAACAGCGGGCAAGCATCAACAAGTGAAACATGTTACAAACATGGAAAGTTAAACATACAACTGGCGGTGCCTGGGACCCTATTTTGCATATGACTGACTGTATGTTTGGAGGTGGAGAACTTGTGATGACTCACTGACAACTTGGCAAGTAATCACCAAAATATAAACATTCCCTATATCTGGGGTTTTCACATGCAAATGCCGCATATTTTAATAATCCTGAATGACACACAATCTAAGCAGCTGTTTGAAGGGGAATTTGTCTCATTTGGAAAGGTTTTTTCATTCTATGAAACAAACAGACTGATTTTCAACTAATTTGTGTATCAAGTTACCATCCTACGACATTCACAAACAATTTGTACATGATACATGACCTGTGTATTTCTCGGAGCACAGAAAAAATGCTGAAAACAAGACCCATAAGCTAGTGCTCTGTACAGCAGTTTGAATTTCCCGCATTTGCATAGATTAGCCATAATCTATAAGGAATGAATTGGATTAATATAACGTTTGGCACATCTTGTTGGAACTAAGAGACTTTCATTCCATCAGTTGATAAGACGTTTTATGGCCACGTTGCATAATAGCTCACATTCATAACATAGTTTCAAGTTCCCCTGTCACTTCATGTATATGTAAAGAGTTATTATTAATCTAATAATTCATGATTAATTTATTACAGTGCAGCAAAAAGTATCTAAAAAAAGGTATAAAGTTAATCCCTTTAAAAAGAAAACAGGATATTTACTATAAACGCGACAATAAAAAGTATTTTTTTTTTATCTTCCTGGTTTATGGTTGTTTACAATATACATGGCATTAATGATTATATTTTCTCCTTTTCATCAGCAATATACAGAAGAAATTGAAAGACTACGACAGGATTTACATGCAGCCAGAGAAAAGGATGGTTTCTTTGTATCTCGTGAAACATATATGTAAGTCTCTCTCTCTCTCTCTCTCTCTCTCTCTCTCTCTCTCTCTCTCTCTCTCTCTCTCTCTCTCTCTCTCTCTCTCTCTCTCTCTCCCCACCACCACTCACCTTTAAAAGAAACTATTTAGGAAAATCAGAACAATTCCGTTTGAAACATCAGTTATACATATAATATTATATATTAAACATATAATCCCCTAATTTAGGAGATAATAACACTTTGTGATTGATTCCAGAACCACATACAGGTTGTCATTGGCACAAAATGCCATATATATTAAACTTCTGCGCTCTAACCTGTTTATTTTCTTCCTTTCCAGGGGTATGGAAGGTAAAATAAATACACAGGACCATGAAATGGAAGACTTACATAACAGAATTACTGGAATGGAGGAAGAAATCAAGAAAGTATGTGTTTTAATTGGCAAAAAGAAATGTTTGTTTATAAATTAATGATGTGAATACATTGTACATGTGTAGGTAGTACAAAAAATGTATGCTTCATCCCCCTGCGATGATCACACTATGTCACACATTCTCAATTTGTTTCTTTAGAGGGAAGGGTTTTGGCATCAATGCGATTGCTGAACTTCATTTTCCCAATTCTATCCAAATTTTGAAAACTTTCATGCCTTCAGTGATAACAGGTTTTGTATTTGCTACTGAGATGTTGATAAGTTGATTAAAATTTACATTCTAATGTGATATACAGTGCTGGGTTCCCGGTTACTGGGTAGTATTTTAGTGTTCACCATCATGTTTTTATATTGCATCAATTCTGAATTGGTGTGACCACTACAATCTTCGTCACAGTTTACATCATATGTAATATGTAATGTGTTGATGTTATTGCTAAAATGCTATTTGATCAGTGTAAAATCAAGTTGTATGGAGAATTTTGGCTCTCGCCTTTCCCCTACCACCTAGGCACCATAAACCATGATCAAGTTTCTTTTAAAAACAATTTTCCAAAATACAATAAATTGTATTTTCTGACGACTCATTGACTTGACTGCATTCTTATACCTAGATAAATGATCTATTCCACGACACAAAGGAGACACTAGAACACACAACTGAAAAACTGGCCACCACTCAGCTGGACCTTGAAGACACTTCAGCCAAGTTGCAACAAACTAAACAGGTACTTACTGAAGTTTTGTACTCTATACTATTATGTGATAGTTCACTCAACAGGCATGCATATAGAGCATTGTGGGTAATCTAATCTACGCAAATGTTGGAAATTCAAAACGCTATATACTGGGTTTGTATTCCATGGCCACTTTGGATTCTAAACTGGCTTAATTTTGAAAATATGTTTACTTCTATGTAAAAAAAATTGAATGGTGACCCCATCGTTGCAAACCACAGCCTCTTTTACGGCACCGCCCAAAACGCGCCGTCATTTTGCAGTGTCACAGAAGAAATAACAGCTCTGGTTTGCGAGAATGGGTGACCCCTAATTTGTTTTCTTCATTTTAACTGAGAACGGGCTTATGTTTTCTTGAGCAGTAACTGCAAAGGTGTTAAGACTTTCATTTCAGAGGTACATGCCTGTACTATGTTGATTGTAACATGCTTGAATGCTTTTGAGCAATACATTGTTTACAATGTAGGGAGAAATATATCTTAGATGTCCCTGTAATTTGTCCTGGCAATTTCCATTAGCCTTCGGTTTTCTAAGATAGATACAAACTAAAACTACTGTGCACCTCGCTCCAGCAAAAACCTCAAATTTTCCATTATCAACAAATGCTTTCTACAATTGCAACCATTTGAAAACAATTATGAAGTGTCAGGATTGTGGTAACTCGAGAGCTAAGCTGTCCCAGGGCGACCTGCATCTCTGCAAGTCGTGTAAACTTCATCGCTTTCCAACAACAAGTTCAAGTGCAGTCAAGATGGCCGATGCTACTACTGACAATGACAATCACGTGCCTGAGAAATCACAACTTGACACTATACAGGCGACATTGCTTACGCTCACCGCTAAAGTCGACAAGCTTACTGCAATGGAAAACAACATACGTGAACTCCAGAAGTCCATTACCTATGTGAGTAACTCTTTTGATGACTTCGCAAAGCAACTGCAAAGTCTACGAAATGAAAACAAAGATTTGAAAGACAAACTAGCTAACACAACAAAGGAAGTCAACGAACTACATCAATACACCAGAAGAAACACCTTAGAAATATCAGGTATACCTGAGGATGGAAATGAAGACACAGATAATATCGTGGTTAAAGTAGCTGAGATCGTCGGTGTCAATGTTTCGCCTGATGATATTGATATATCACATCGTCTTCCTCAAAGACCTAGCCGGCAAAGTAATGGCCAGCGTAAACCAGCCACAATCATCGTCAAGTTCGTTCGTCGTTCCCTCCGAAATAAGCTGTATTCATCAAGAAAAAACCTTAAAGGCAAGACTACCCGTAACATTGGCGTCACAAGCAACAATCGTATTTACATCAACGAGAACTTAACACCAACTAATAAGCAACTCTTCTTCCAGGTAAATCAGCTACGCAACGAAAAACACTGGAAATTCATTTGGACGCACAATGGCAAAATCTACGTGCGGAAAAATGTCGGCGACCCAGCAATCATCGTAGCAACTATAAGAGATCTCGATCGTATCGTCTAACTAAATATACTCGTATTACATGTATTTCTTTATTGAATACAATATCATCAGACTTGTCTCATTGAAGATATTCAAAGTAGTGGGTAACTATTTTTCGATTACTTATTCTCTAAGTATGTCAGCCATTTCATGATGAACGAAGAACTCATAGTTAAATACAGCTGCAAGTCTTGCACAGTCAACCAGTTCAATTCTGATAGAAATCTTTTACACAGTTCATGTTCTTTCCTACATTGCAATGTCAGATCCCTTACAAAAAACTTCGATAGCTTTGTTAACTTTTTAAGCATGTTAGATCAAAATTTTCCTTTTATAGCTCTAACGGAAACATGGTTACATCCCGATTCAAATTGCTGTCTTTATGATTTGCCTTCCTATACTTTCGTTACTTGTAATCGTGAAGCCTCACAAGGTGGTGGAGTCGCTCTGTATTTTCACAACTCGTTGTCCTTCTCTCGCATTAACACATGTAAAATTAATCACTGCGAATCCATCTTTGGGGAAACTATGATCAACAACAAAAAGATTGTTATAGGCGTTATCTACAGAAGACCCAACACACCTTTTAATGAATTCATTGACAGTTTAGAAGCATGCCTTGATCAGGTGTCAGTGAACGGGCGTGATTGTATTCTCCTTGGCGATATGAATATTGACACATCTTTAGACAGCCCACCCGTTACTCATTACAATTCTCTCCTGAATACATACAATATGACACAATTAATTAACACCCCTACCAGAGTTACTAACACCTCACACACGGTAATAGATCACCTGGTGACAAATATTACTGACCACTTTATTGAGTCCGGTACAATTGAAACAGACATTTCAGACCACTATCCAATTTTCGGCATTATTAAAAGTCTGCATCACGTTTTTGAAAACGTTACCAAAACACACACCTACGATTTCAGGAATTACAACAAAGAGGCCTTTTTAGCTGACCTAAGCAATGTATCCTGGCAACCAGTCCACATGTGCGAAGACCCGTCTGAAGCATACAATATTTTTAATGATTTATTTCATACTGTTATCAGAAGACATCTTCGAATAAAAACATCTACAAGAACACACAAGTCAATTAAAAGACCCTGGATCACAAAGGGCTTATTTGCATCCATACATACAAAACATAAACTTTTCTCGAAAATGAAAAATCACCCAAGGAATAACCAAATTAAAAATAAGTATACTAGGTACAGGAATACATTGACGAAGCTCCTTAGGTTGGCTAAGAAAAACTACTACACCAATAAAATTTCAAATGCCTCTGGCAACACCAACAAAACTTGGCTTATTATTAAAGAGATGTTGAACAAAACACATACCAAATATACTCCCGATAAATTAACTACAAACAACCCTGGAAACACATGCTTAACAGATACAAGAGATATTGCTCAAGAATTCAATAATTATTTCACTAGTATTGGGCCCAATCTTGCTCAAAAGATTACAAGCAACAAAGACTTTAGACAATACCTGGATGGGAACTACCTCAACTCCTTTTTCTTTCACCCCGTGTCTGAAGAAGACGTCCTGGGAGAAATATTCAAGCTTGATCCCCGCAAAGCTACCGGTCAGGACACAATTAATCCCCTCTTAGTTATACACGCTGCTCACATTATTGCATGCCCTCTCACACATATAATTAACTGTTCTCTCAACAATGGTATTTTTCCAAGTCTTCTTAAGATTGCCAAGGTAATACCTATTTATAAAAAAGGTTCGCCATGCGATGTTGGCAATTATCGCCCCATTTCAATTTTGCCCGTAATCAGTAAAGTGTTTGAATCTATTGTCAATCATCAACTTGTTAAATATCTTGAAAAATACAACATCCTCATCAAAACTCAGTTTGGTTTCAGGAAAAAACACAGTACTAAGCTTGCCCTGGTTGACCTGATCACTGGTATTGCTAATAAGCTGGACAATGGTTATCTGACATGTGGTATTTTCATTGATTTGCGGAAAGCCTTTGACACAATAGACCATAGTATTCTTCTTCAGAAACTGAGCCACTATGGTGTCAGAGGCTTGCCTTTACTTTGGTTTAAAAGTTATCTCTCCCAACGTAAGCAGTGTGTCTGTATAAATAATGTTACCTCGCCATATAGCGAAATACAATGTGGAGTACCACAAGGCTCAATTTTAGGCCCCCTTCTCTTTCTGATTTACATCAATGATATTGTGAACGCTACTGATGCATTTGAATTTCGATTATTTGCCGACGACACAAACTTGTTTCAATTTATCAACAATCCCTCAAATATAATTCAGCTTGATCAACTCCATTTCGACTTCAGGAAAGTATGTGACTGGTGCGACGCCAATAGGCTCACTATCAATGTAGAAAAAACTAATTTCATGATTATTAAGACTTCGCAAAGATTGGTGAAAATGGAGGGAAGTCTGGGCATCAATGGCTCACAAATTTCACAAGTAACGTCAACCAATTATCTTGGCGTGTGTTTAGATCAAAATATGCTTTGGACATCACACATTGAAAAAGTTAGGAAAGCAATTTCTCCAATTATTGGCATAATTTCCAAAATTCGTTATTACGTACCTAAATCTACTCTTCTTCTGTTGTATAACTCTATGATCTTGCCCCATATCTCATATTGTATAGAGATATGGGGCAATACATACAATACATTTCTCAAGCCTATCTTAAACCTTCAAAAGAAAGTTATTCGCTTTATAACTTTTTCAAATATTGATGCTCCCTCCTCCCCTCTTTTTCAGCAACTAGGAATTCTAAATGTCCACCAGCAATGCAAATTTAATACTTCTTTATTTATTTTTGATTTGAGGGCCGGTCACTTCCCGCAAACAGTTAACGACTACTTTAACACACCACCAAATACGTATCACACTCGGAATACAGCGAGAGATAACTTTTACATTCCCAAAGTAAATCTTACTTTGACGCAACACAATTTTCAGTATGCAGCTGCAAAACATTGGAACTCCTTACCTGAAGAATTGAAAAAAATACAATCCAGGACTACTTTTAAATCTCAGTTAAAACAGTATTTGTTACAAAATTAATTCAGCTTTTTCTACCTTACATTGCATTTAATGCCAGTTATATATTTTTTGATGAACGCGTTTTGTTTGTTTTTTGTTTGTTTTTGTTTTAATTTCAAATTTGTTTTTGTTTTTGCTTTGATTATTTTGTTTAATCAATTGTAGTATGGGCCACAAACTTGACTAGTTTGTTTCAAACTATTTTTGTGGTCCAGCCATAAACTCTGTATTCATCCATCAGTTTATGTGTAATATTTATTCCACTGTCTTTTTTACTTTTTCTCTTTTGTTATATTGATATGATTTTGAGTTTGTGGCAAATAAAATACTATATATACATAGTAAATGTTATTAACAGTAAAAAACTATGGAATGGATATTGGTTTAATTATAGTCTCAGTAGGGATGCGTCTCTGAACACTAGTGCATTTAGAGTTCCATGAACTTGCAGTGCTGTTTTGGGACTTCCAATGTTTACACTATGTTGATCACAGGGTGATTAGAATCACACAATAGAGGAACTGCTATCATCCATTTGTGTAATCTACCACATTGAAGAACAATAGATTTAGTTTGCGTCTATCTTAGTAACTTAGTAAACTGAAGGCTGGATTACCAGTGTTGTATGAGAAATACATTTGTTTATCTTGCTGTTTATTGTCAGAACCTTAAAGAGACTGTGATAGAAAGAGACCAGCAGACTCATTTGGTTGGAGAACATGTCACAGTCGAAACTGAACTGTACAGTCAGGCCACCGAGGTAAGTGTAACACCACCACCCTTCCATATCATACCTGTGAGAAATTCACTTTGATGTACCTTGGTAATCACACACAATTTATGTGATAGGAAATCCTGAAGATAAAATGACCCAAAATTTATGAAAATAAACCTGCTGCACTTGTCCTTTTTTCTTGTATATTCATTTTGTGATGGTCAGAGTCTTGTTTAGTTCAGACCGAATTATTTCTGTGGTTGTATTATCCTGATAACATCTTTGAAATGTTCATACCTGTATTAGTTTTATATATCAAGTGAATACATCAATTCAGTTTTTAAAAATGGCACATATTATATTGGGAAAATTTTGTTCAGCTGTTTTTCATTGACAGTGCACAAAATATAGAAGAACTTCAGCTTCATAGTAATAATACATTCGTGTACCACAACCAAGGGTTCTTAACCTTATTACTTATGAGTTACATTTCACCTGTTCAGGTTGACAGACTTTGTAAAACTGTCCATTTGCTGCCTAGCTGTAAAGCTAACAAATGGATAGTTTTTGACATTGCATGTTGACCGAACATGTGAACTGTTACTTGTAAGTAATAAGAACTGTTGGTCATGGCACAAGAACATATTACATGTTATCAGATTTACTGACCTGATGAACATGTTTAAAAACTTTAGCTTCAGAGTTTCAGAAACAGTGCTGGGCAGAGTGAATTATGTATCCTGAACTTATTGTGGCTGTCATTAATTCAATGCCATAAACTTCTCTATTGTTGCACTTTAGCTGTTGACTACCACCGAATCCAGTTTAGGTGATCTTGACGGTGTTCACAGTAAACTAGATAGAAAGAAAGCTGTTGAGAAACACAATATGACCCAGCAGGAGAAATTCAAGCAAACCATTTCAACTAATCTTGGGAAGATGAAGAAGAATATATCACAGAATTGTAAGAAACAAATCGAACACTTTGCCAAAGAACAAGAAAGTTGTGGTAAGTAAGAATTGCTCTTCTGTGGTCTTCTTTTTTTCATCAAAGTTGTGATTCAAAGATTTTTGGTGTTATTAATGCAACTCAAAGACTTCTTTTAGAGATGCACTAGCTATAAGGCCTAAAAAAAATAATTGCTTGGTTTCCCCCCCCCCCCCCCTAGTTTTTAGACTGCCAACTCTAAACCTTTTTACGTATTTGAGAGAAAAAATAATAAAATCGCAAAAATTGTGGTCTCACAAGAAATAGTGGATGCAGAAACTGGCATCAACTTAAAAAGACAATATAATATAACTGTTCTTCCAATCTGAAATAGCTGTATATATCTGATAGGAAGAAATAAACAACACAGAGACCATTTGGAAAACAATGGAAAACCTGAAGTAGACACTCACACATGAAAAAAAATATAAAATAAAATAAAAAATCTACCAACAACACCTATTTTGAAAATCAATCAATCAAAAATTGTTAAAATACCAATAGTTGGACACTGCATCATGTTAATTAGAGGTCGTTTTTATTCATAACTAGTGCAGCAATAAGTTACCTACATACTAATTTGAACAAATTTGTCAATTCTTTCTCTTTTTTTTATATTCCTTTTTGCAGATATATTTTTCACAGAGCAGTGTTCAGCCATGGAGTCAGTGGTTGGACAAATGAAACTCTTGAGTAGTGGAGTAAAGAATCAAACTAACCAACTAATTGGCAGTGAGCCAAACAATCAAAATGTAAGTTTCATATTCAGAAAATTGAAATTGCCCAGGAATTTCATTCATGGAACACAATGTTGTTGTTTTTTACATAAACATAGAATGCATTTTACTATCATTTCAACCCAGCCCCAAACAAAAATACTTAATTAAAGTGGTCATATGGACGAGGATTTGTTATTTATTTACGATTTTAAATTTATATAACAATTTTATCATGGCTTCCTACTTGAAAAATTAATGTCAATCAATGTATGCCAAGTCCTTGTTTGTAACTCAATAAATTGCAGTCATTGTACATACAATAACAAACTTTTTACACATTTTTAAGGTTTTTGCAATGTATTGAGTGACAAACACAGACTTTATCAATGTTGTTTCACATTGATTTGTAAAGTAAGAAGCCATGATAACATTTTTATAAATGAAAAATATAATAATAATAATAATAATAATAATAATAATAATTTATTCTTTAAAGACCACTACACAAACATGTCTCACTAAAAATATAATTGGATTTAAAAATTAGCAATCAATTTAAAAACATCAGCAATAGCATTGTCGGAAAATATACGTTTTAAGACTCTTCTTGAAAGGAGCAAATTTCTCAAGTAGTCGAGGCTCAAGCGGTAAACTATTCCACAGTTTAGGAGCATACACACTGAAAGCCCTGTCACCATATGTTTAAAAATGTTAAATAAATATCCAATCCTCATCCATATGACCACTTTGATATATTGATGTCACTAGAGTACATGTATTGGTTACATTGTTTGTCTCTACGTTTACTATAACAAGTCACATACAGTGTTGAATTTGCAGTAAATATCAAATAGACAATATCACCAGGTTGCACACAGCTAATTTGCTATTGTCTGTAAACAGCAATATGTGTTAGCTTTCCTTCCACTTTCATGTTCAATGGTAGAGATGTGTGTTGTAATTTTTTTACTAAATATAATGACAGTGACAATGGTAAATAGATGATACCATGTTTTTTGAAAACTGCAAATTTTTTTGAAGTGGCGATATAGATGAGTATTAGGTATTTATCTTGGATTTTTCATTTATAAAATAATTTTATCATGGCGTCCTATTTTGATAATCAGTGTGAAACAACATTGACAAGTCTGTGTTTGTAACTCAATACATTGCCAAAAGCTTTTAAAAATGTGTAGAAAGTTTATTATTGTATGTACAATGACAAACATTTTACACATTTACAACATTAATCTGCTGCAATTTATTGAGTTGCATAAGGACTTAGCATATGTTGTTTTAAGTATGAAGCCATAAAATAATATAGTTTAATAAAATGAAAATCCAAAATAGATACCCAATCCTCATCCTTTTGGCCACTTAACAACGAGTAACACTGAAGTAAAGCACTTTCTCAATGTGCTACATCTGTTTATAGCATTCATATCAAGTATGAAAGTATACTTTTTCAATTAGTTTAATTACAAGCCGGGTATATGACCTTCATAATGCGGTCAATTAGCAAATGAAACAGTATACTTTTACACTTGATATGGATGCTATAAACGATTGTGGTACATACAGAAACTGCTTTACTTTGGTGTTATGGGTTGTAAAAACATAATTTTACAGTGACTTCTTTGCATTGATGAGATTTTTTTACAATCTGTTCATCTCCAGGGTAATCATTCAATGCATGGTTTATTGACGTTTGTAACTGACTCAATGAACCTTTTAGGGAAGACGCTGAACGACATGACGTGTACCATGAAACAAAGGCAGACACAGAGCCGACAACAGGTAGATACTCCTAAACTACCCCATTGTATGTATGTTTATGGTACATTCCTATTGTTTTGGGTGGAATGGCAGCTTCCATTTTATGTAGGAAAGGGGTGGACGGGAATATTTTTATGGATTAATTCATCTTTAATTGGGAAACTCAAGAAGTGTAGTAACTTAAAGTCCCAGGTTTTGATTCCAGGTTCTCGCATTAATGGTTACTCCGCCCAATAAACATTTCCTTATCTATCATCGATACCGCTATATTCTGTACACGGATAAATTACAACAGCGTTCAAAATTATTAAAATTTCATCTCTAGCAAAGATTAGGTAAAATGATTATGATTACCATTGTGTTTTAAGGTTAGGCCTAATAAAAAAAATTGTTTGGTTCCAGTTACCCGACCCCCATCTAGTTTTTCACGCCGACCCTAAACTTTTTTTTTTACATATTCCAGAAAAAAGAAAAGAAAACCACGAAAATTGTGAAGTCTCACAAGAAATAGTGGATGTTGAAATAAACATCAACTGAAAAAAGACAATATAAAACATTCTTCCAATCTGTAATGGCTGTACATCTGATAAGAAGTAGCCAATAACACAGAGACCATATAGAAATCAACAGAAAACATAACTACCTGAACTACACAATCACATATGAAAAAAAATAAAAAATTTAAAAAATAAAATAAAATATCTACCTACCCCACCTATTTTAAAATTGAATGTAATCGAAACCACACAATTTATTTTTTTTACACCTGATCTAATGGTTTTGTTACTACTCGTCTAGAGACTCATTGGGACAAAGCCCACTTAGGTCACTCATAATTTTCCTTGGCTGAACAAAGAACAATATTGGGGATAACATGTAATTATCTGTTTCAGCTATCACAACACATAGAAGAGACACAACAGTTTGAACAGCAGTGTCTAAGTCAGCTACAGGAATTGATGACTGAACAGTGTAAAGCCACTGAATATCTACAATCCATCATACACAAGAGTCAGCAAGGGGAAACTCATCAACACGTTCAACGAAACCAATTTCATTCAGTAAGCTATGTTTATATTTGCATTCTAATCCTGCTGATGCATTTGTGCATGCAGAAAAAAAAAAGGATGGATGAAATGTACGTTGAGGGCGCCTGTCCATATGCGCAATGCATATTAAGTGATATATTTGCAGCAAACATGATCAATGACACATTGGTGCATCTGTCTATGGGTGCTCAGGAAATGTGAAGCATATTGAGCAGTGCTGATATTGATGGAGCGACAACAGTCAGATTGTCATCTCAGTCTTCCGAAAGTACTTTCGCTGGATCACGTACCATCATGCGCTATCGCGATTGCCATCAATTATAACCACAAAACGGAATTTCGGAAATGACTGACCTACCTAGAATGAGCGCACTGTCAGCATCACATCATTTTGAAATAGCACTATTGTAACTATAGTCTTTCTTGTTTAGTAGTATATCCCTTTACTCTTCTTTTCTTAACTTTACTTTACTTTACAGTCGCTTTTGCAGCAGATTGAAGCTTTAAAGGTGATGGTAGATGAACAGCAAACAATATCACAGACGGGTCATGAGCAGGTATGAACATTTACAACAAGACATGTCATTTCTTAGCCTGTTTGTGTATTGTGTGGGTGAGTTTGGATTACGTTTCCCCCAGACTCTTATCTGGGTGTACACTGCATGATGCACCTTGTTGTACTGGCCTCCTCTCAGGGTCCGACAATGCGAGGGCACCCCGTCATGGCATACCTTACAGGCTACTCTGGGTGGTCTCATTGTAAAGCCCCAAGCAGTGAGAGTCTGGGTAACTGAGACTATCAGTGCAGTTGTTACTAATTACTGCAATAGTTAGGATGAACAACCAGATCTGTGCATACACGTTGGACAAGTATTCACTCACCCCTCTTCATTTTGTATGCCATATTTGGTTTTTTAATTGTTTCTCTTTTTCTTTGTATGCAGTTAAAAAGTGAAATGGTGGAAGCAAAGGAATGTGTTCAGTCCATGCAAACCAATACAAAACAGTAAGTGTAAAGTGGTAATTCTGTCATCAATCTGCCATAATCCGATTATCAGAAAAACAAAAGATTACATTGTTTGGCCACTAGGAGTGCTGTTCAAATGAGTGTTAATAATGAAGTGAATGATTTGATTGACAATCTATAACTGACTTTATATCTATTACAGTATTAGACTGAGCATATGACAGCGTTATTAATGGACTGACTCACTAATCAATTGATTGATTGATTGATTGACAGTCTTATAAGCTGGCTTTCTGTTTGCCTAAGTACCTGACTGTGGACTGGTGGACTGACTTTTCTGTCTCTGAATAATCAACGAACAATTGGTGATGGACTGACTGACTGAAGAAAGAACACTGACAATGTTACTAATGGACTGAGTCACAAATTGACTGATAAACTGACTTTCTGTCTGTTTGCTGTGTCTGACTGATTAGAATGACTGAGTCACTAACTTTAATACTGACCAACTACATTTGTATTTTTGTTTGTTTGGTAGGTATGTTGACGTAATACAGTCTACAGTTGGTAATTACTCATCAGAACATGTAAATTCATTGAAAGCTACATCTCAGGAATTGGATGAAGGCTTTGAACAAGTAAGTTTACTTTGTTTTTCTGTCAAATGTTCATTATAATAATGTGTCACTTTTTAACAAGATAAAGAGGGACAATTTTTGTGTAAAAGTTTCTCCGATGAACAGAGCTAAAATACAGTACAAGCAGTAATAATTTGAGAATTGAACAGTAAAAATAGCTTACGCAGCGGCCACGTAGTGGCTTAATGACAAGTACGCATGTCCGTCTTATATACTAAGCGATGGTTTTTTGGTGGTTTTACCCAAGAATGCATTGCGGTGCAATGACTACGTATGTGCATTCTATATACTATGCGCATTCACAATGCTGAGGGCGCTGTCTACAATATCATGAGGCGGTCGGTTGTAGTCACAAATGATTGTATGTATGCTTCACAGGGAGTTGAAGTAGTTATAAAGAGCCAATTATGCCATTTTTGGCATACGCCATAGGTAATAATTGTACAGCACTTTGAGAGAAAATGCTCTATAAGAATCACATTGTGAATCCTGTTTTTCTCAGCTTGTAGTATTTTGTGTATAAACAAATACCCCACCCCCACCTCTGGTAGAAAGACGATATATTGTTATTAATATATTACTCTTTGTGTTTACTCACTACAGTTCTTCATTTGTCAAACATTTTCTTTCTTTCTTTCTTTGCCTTTTTTGCTAGGAAATCAAGACTACAGACAATGTATCTACCCAGTGTGTTGAAATGGCAGAAAAGACCAAAAATTCTATACACATGCAAATCAAGTCCTTAGAGGTAAACTACTACCAAATCAGTGTAACTCTAGAGTTTCAATTAGTATGGTGTTAATTTACTACCAAATCAGAGTAACTCTAGCATTTCAATTAAGCAGCATGATATTTTTTACTACCAAATCAGAGTAACTCTAGAGTTTCAATTAGCATGATGTTTTTTACTACCAAATCAGAGTAACACTAGAGTTTCATTAAGCAGTATATTTTTTACTACCAAATCAGAGTAACTCTAGAGTTTCAATTAGCATGATGTTTTTTACTACCAAATCAGAGTAACTCTATAGTTTCATTAAGCAGTATATTTTTTACTACCAAATCAGAGTAACTCTAGAGTTTCAATTAGCATGATGTTTTTTTTACATCTCATGCAAATTTGTTTTCACGAATTATACAGACATTGATAGTATGTACTGACATAAAATGTTACACTTTATCTCACTGTCAAGACAAACAGTTTTGTATTTGAATCTTCCTCGTCTCACCCAACCATTATGTTGATTTATGTTCAAAGTAAGGTAAAATTTATAATTGCATATGTTTGCATGCTATGAGTGCCTGTATTGTCTTTATGACTTACCCCACCTTAAAGTCACTTTAGATGTCTGAACATAGCATATAAGCCTAGAGAGTATGTGGCTTGTCTATAATAGTCAATTTGTAAAAAGTGCTTTCAGCTAAAGAACTGTCGACAATTACAATGAATGATAGCATCCCAACCATGATTATGTTTAGCTCTCAATACAAAATTGTATGACATCTACACTGTTTACACTGTAGCAGTGTGCCCTCTAAGCCAATTTGACGTGCCACTGACGCGCACAATTTCTAGTGACACCAAAATTTTACTATGTGGTGACTCAAGAAATCCCAGTTTTCATCATTTTGACTCACAACAACAAAATTTGGCTATCATTAGAGGGCACACTGCCTGTAGTATCAACTGTTTAACTTGCTTTGCACTCCTAACAGCGAGTTTATTCGTTATTAGTTAGTTTGCCTCCATGTTTTCCCTACTTCTGTTATTCTTTCCAATTCCACGTAGTTAAACACCTTTGCTTATCCCGATACTTTCTTCAATCACTGTATGGACCCCACTGGAAACAAGTCTTTGACTTTGTGGGGTATCCAAGTAATTCAACAATTTGTACCAGTTTTTATGTGTATATCTGTGCTGTCAATCTTCTTGTTTTACTGAAATAAACTAAACTTAAACTAACATTAGCTGCAATAATTGTAACATAATTTTTTGTTATAGACATTGCATTGTGATGTAGATACGCAAACACAAGAACAAGTTGCTGCAGCAACAGTCATGAATGAGAAAAATGAAGCCAAGAGGAATGAGACGGTGACATCCATGAGCTACCAGTCATCAGGCACTAAACTATGGAGTGATTTTATGGAAGGTCAAATACAAAACAGAGTGACAGAGTGCCAGGCGTTTATAGATGAAGAATTGAAAGAAGATGTTCCAACAGGTACTGGAAAACATTTTGAAAGGTTCTCAAAGTGTTCTAAAGTAATCAATGCCAAATGATTCTATGAAATTCCCACCTCCTCCCAGAATTTACATTTCAATACACATGAAATAAGATTTATTGAGTTACAGACACAGACTTGGTCTATGTTACTTCTCATTTATTTTTCAAGTCAAAAAACACACTAAGGTGTTTTATGAATTAAAAATTAAAAATAAATACCCCAACTTGTCATCCATACGGCCACTTCCAACAAACTTGCGTATTGTATTCAGTTATCACACTGTCGTCACCGTTCTACCATAGACCCCCCCCCCATCCCCATTGGTGGAAGGTCTATGGTTCTACTCACTAATTGCTTGCCTTACACATTGCTTGTCGTTGAATTTGAAGGAACCACTCCAGTAAGACGCCAGTTCAACTATCCACGTGACTTGCAGAAAACAGCCCCACATGAAATTTTGATCAACAAGTTTATGGAAGTGTATCAACCAAAGTTTGACGATGAAGAGGAAATACCTGAAGAACAAGAAGAAAATACTCAGGTATGTTACTGGTCAATTATCACTACGGTAGTTACACTGGTTGAGTGATCTCCCCTGTTAAGATATCACTCAAGAGTAGCTAATTTGCATACATTTTGTATAATGATGCTTATAATTAACATGTATTTTGCATATGTTGTTGGGGGCAATTGGGAGTCTAACCATTAGAATCTTACATAGTGTATTCTGAAATACGACTGATTGTATTCTAGTAATACATGGTGTGTATTCTGAAATACCACTGACTGTATTCTAGTATTACATGGTGTGTATTCTGAAATACCACTGATTGTATTCTAGTAATACATGGTGTGTATTCTGAAATACCACTGATTGTATTCTAGTATTACATGGTGTGTATTCTGAAATACCACTGATTGTATTCTAGTATTACATGGTGTGTATTCTGAAATACCACTGATTGTATTCTAGTATTACATGGTGTGTATTCTGAAATACCACTGATTGTATTCTAGTAATACATAGTGTATATTCTGAAATACCACTGATTGTATTCTAGTATTACATGGTGTGTATTCTGAAATACCACTGATTGTATTCTAGTAATACATGGTGTGTATTCTGAAATACCACTGATTGTATTCTAGTATTACATGGTGTGTATTCTGAAATACCACTGATTGTATTCTAGTATTACATGGTGTGTATTCTGAAATACCACTGATTGTATTCTAGTAATACATGGTGTGTATTCTGAAATACCACTGACTGTATTCTAGTATCACATGGTGTGTATTCTGAAATACCACTGACTGTATTCTAGTATTACATGGTGTGTATTCTGAAATACCACTGATTGTATTCTAGTAATACATGGTGTGTATTCTGAAATACCACTGACTGTATTCTAGTATTACATGGTGTGTATTCTGAAATACCACTGATTGTATTCTAGTAATACATGGTGTGTATTCTGAAATACCACTGACTGTATTCTAGTATTACATGGTGTGTATTCTGAAATACGACATTGTATTCTAGTATTACATGGTGTGTATTCTGAAATACCACTGATTGTATTCTAGTATTACATGGTGTGTATTCTGAAATACCACTGATTGTATTCTAGTATTACATGGTGTGTATTCTGAAATACCACTGATTGTATTCTAGTATTACATGGTGTGTATTCTGAAATACCACTGATTGTATTCTAGTATTACATGGTGTGTATTCTGAAATACCACTGATTGTATTCTAGTATTACATGGTGTGTATTCTGAAATACCACTGATTGTATTCTAGTAATACATGGTGTGTATTCTGAAATACCACTGATTGTATTCTAGTATTACATGGTGTGTATTCTGAAATACCACTGATTGTATTCTAGTATTACATGGTGTGTATTCTGAAATACCACTGATTGTATTCTAGTATTACATGGTGTGTATTCTGAAATACGACATTGTATTCTAGTATTACATGGTGTGTATTCTGAAATACCACTGACTGTATTCTAGTATTACATAGTGTATATTCTGAAATACCAATGAGTATTTGAATAGCTTGCATAGTGTGTGTTTTAAAATACCACTGAATGTATCGAGTATCTTGCATAGTGTATATTCTGGAATCTCAAATACCACTGACTATTCTAGAGTCAACTGTATTTCATAGTGTGTATTCTTGTTACCTTACAGCCAACTGTACAGGCACCTGACAAGATTGTGACCGCAGATTCTACAGTTTCAGAGAAGGAAGTTTCTGACATTGAAAATGAGATTTCGGATACAGAGTCAGTGGATAGTAATAGAGGTATTGTTAATAGGCAAACACGAAAAGTTCGAGACAGTAAACTACCAACACCAAACAGGTCCCGTCTACCACTACGAGCTCCAAATGCAGTGACCGGAAATGTTAGAAGTTGAAGTAGCAGTAGTACTTGTGGATTTTAGAATGTGAGATACTCTCCAGTTATCTCTAGTGTGAAAGGTCAGCACAAAGACATGATTGCAATGTAAAACACTCTCAAGTGCTCTCCAGTGGCAAAGGCTTGCACTAAGACAGACTACTTAATTAAAGGAGTAGAATAAGTACATAGAAGTAACAGAACTTAAACTTGGTATTCAGACATAACACGTGAACAATTTGATGACATAATACAGTATGTCATAAAAATGTTGACTAATAATCTATTACATCTTCAACAATACTAACAACACCGGAAGTTGATTTTCATTCTATTAAAACATGTATTGAGATTAACATTACAACAATACAATACTTTTATGTAGATAGACAAAAGTTTATACAAGTTGGCCATTTTGAGTATAGACTGTCTATGCTTAGAGTGGTGTTTTGAAGCAGCATGTAGACCAAAATCTAGGGCGATGATAGTTGACTGCTGTAGCCTCCTTTAAGAAAATCAAAATTCCTCTGTTGTATGGCAAAATTTGCTGGCATCCTCAACCAGTCAAAAGAATCGACTAACTTGATTCCAGGAACTCGCATTCTTTTAGTCACATTTGTTGACTGCTTCATGCCCTGCCACATAATTTAGTCTTCATTTTTGCTCATCTGGGACGCCTACTTCATTTAAAAGTGACAGCAATATGGGTAACTGGAATATCATGTCCTTTGCCGGTGTCTTTATGGTCTATCTGGTTTTGAATCTGAAGATCTCACAAATCATGTCTGGTGATGTATGTAGAACGATAGTCTGTACTAAATTTTAAATTACCACCACCACCAACAGCTGTATTTAAATCATATTGCAGCTGATGGCGTTATCCGTTATCACATCCACGCATAACTTACATTCAAACTTGAAGGTGGCATTATGATGGAAACATAATGTGCATATCACGATCATGTTTTTCTGTTGAATGAATTACCCAATTACATGCAAGCACCAGTCAATGTGTGATGGATTACTACTGATTACTACTGTTCACACTTTAGCAAGCATTAGGTGAAGCTAGCTTTTCTCTTGATTAGAACCATTTGACTAGATGTGAAAGGCAAGATCTTCAAATTCGAAACAAATGGATAGCCTCTAGACTAGTGATTGTAATTTACAGCCCAGGTAAGAAGACAGGAAAATTATCTGACAACACTTGTATAGTGTTTTACGTTTGAATTCAAATTACAACAATATTTTCTCTTTCTGACCTGTTTTATCCCCTTTTTTCCCATTGTATATTTCTACTATATATATTTTATTTAGTGTAGTCAATGTAGAGTCAGCAGATTTGATGTTCTAATTATTGTATTTTGCGAGATTGTATATAGAATGGTGTATCAACTTTGCAAGTTTTACATATATCACTCTGGTAATTGAGCATTCAGGTTCCTAAGACAGACACAAACTAAAACTAAAAAACATGTCGATACAACACTGATAAGCTTTTGAATGGACGTTGGTTTAATTATAGTTTCAGTATGGAGGTGTCCACTGAGATTTATTGACAGAGTTCAATGAACTTGCAGTGTTTCTGATATTTACACCATGCTGATCACAGGATGAGTAGAATCACACAACAGACGAGCTACTATCACCCAATTGTGTCATCTATCACATCGAAGAACAAAATATCTAGTTTGTGCCTATCTTTAGTAAAACCGAAGGCTTGATTACCTGATGTAAATCCAGCCTTACATACATTTCTGAATTACCTTATCATCACTGGTATTTCATTTCTTTTTTGTCTTTGCTCTTTCTTTGCTCTTTTCTTGAAAACCATTCTTCTTTTTGTGTTTTATCTGAAAATATATAAAAGTATGTTATTACTGAATGAGTTCTTTTAAAGGAGCAAAACTGGCAGGAGATTTTGTTTGTATAAATTCGTGCTTGTGTACTTACTCAAGTAACTTGCATTATTACATTTAAGTTCTTACTGACTTCTGAAAATGTTAGTTCTTAAAACTTCCACAATAGGTAGATGGATGTACATAACTATTCTAATATTTTAGTGTATGTGGACAAAGTGTGATGCATATTAGAATTAACCATATTTTTCAGTGCCTATCAACTTGCCAAGTTGCTGGCACTGTAAAAAAACAAAAACATTTCACTGCCAACCACTGATAAACGTTTTGTTAAAAAAAAACACATTTCGTTTTATCAATAAAATGACGTGCAATGAAGTAGCACAGAATTCATATAACTCTTTCATTTTTAAGTGAAAATCATGAAAATGATGCCCCTTACAACTAAAACATCGAGAGATCACCGAACGAAAGTGCATATCGTACACATTTTATGTTCCCCAAGAACAATTTAGTTAGATAAGAAACAGGCTTCCCACAGATCACTCATTACAAATATAAACAACACCACATTCCTGCCAACAAGCTGGTATTGTATGTGTACACACATATCACTTGTAACTTTGAATCAATACACTTGTATGTGTCAAAATCTAAGCCTGCATTGTGATGACTTTCAATAGCTTGTTTGTTCAAAGAAAGATGTCTGTGTGTCTGTGTATCAGTAGGGGTCGGATGATGTTGTTTATAATTGTGATCTATCTAAACTGTTAGGGAACGTAAAATGTGTATGATATGAACAGTCATTCGGCAATCCCTTGATGCTTTAGTTGTAATACTAGTGACCACTGATTTGACACAATGATGCAGAAACCAATGATAACTGTTCATTCCACACTTTGCAGCTAAATTTTGTGTAGACTTGGTGTTTCACTCATGTGACATGACATTTAATAAACATCCTCTGACAACTTCTGGTGCAAAAGAAACAATTACATAGGTGCCATGCACAGTGGGGATGTAGAAGTAGTCAAGTTGAAATATTGATTATCAGTTAGAAAATAAACAACTGCAGCCATTAAAATCAAGTCCATGTGTAATGTTTTCATAAGAAGCCTGTTTTTACTGCACTGTGGAAGAATAGCAATGCTTATTAGTGTTAAATGTGATTGGGTAAAGGATCCTGCTGTGTTTATTATGTCTTTGTTATTGTTTGTAGTATAGCATTGTGCCGTTTCTTATTGGTTTGTGTGTGGTTATAGCAAAGAGAGCTAGTAAACACTAACATGAAATGGGCAGTATGTACTTCAGACATCAATATTTTTGTTATTTGTGTGATTGATGTGGATTCACTTACTGGTAAAATGAATGTCACCCCCCCCCCCCCCCCCCCCATCCCATGATACAACCACAGGCTTGTTTGTACCAATAATCTTTCTTAAAGAACAAGGGTTAGTAAGCCTACCATCAAATATTTTTATCTTGTATATTTACAATATATCTTTGATCATTCCTGTATTGTACTCTTTGTCTTTGGCATTTATTGGTTGTTTTTTGAGATTGGCATGCGAATACAATTTTCACATCTGCTACCTTGCACACTCCAGTAACATTCACATACCTAGGACAGGGTTGTGAACATAGCTGTACCAGCTCAATGGAGTCATGTGGACCGTACCCGCTATGTGTGCAATATCCCTGCAACTGCTATGGCCAACACACTAGGTGTACATGTAACATACCTAGATCTGATTAAACTCCGATGTAGATGACGATGTGGCTAATCGTTCATTGTTATTTTACCTCGGTCTTTTTGCATGAATTGACCTTTGTGATACATGTTTACGTTTTCTTCTTGATGGCCGCTAGTCGGCGCGGCAGATTGTGTAACTGGTGTGCCAACATCAATGTAACATGGATGTGAAAATAGCAATGCAACACATGATTTTTTTGCAACATAACATCCACATACACAAGCTTTTTCCCACAGCCGTGTACCAGCAATATGAGCATGCATAGCTGTAATGTAGGTATGTCCCATAGCCATGCAACAACCATGTCAAATATCGACATGTAGTCAACATTCACTGAGCAGGTGGAATTTCATCTTGATCTGGAACAACCGTTTGTCAGAATTGCCAAAATAATGAATTTGTGAAAAGTGAAGATATTTTCTGAATTCAATTTGATGAACAGCACACGTGTATGGTGAAATTGTTCAAACTAGTTTTAGATGTCAAAAGACGATTATCGCTAATTCCTTTATCAACCACCTCCATAATAATGAGTGCGCGCATATACACTCCTTACTCGGAGACGTGTAACTACGATATAGCTAGGTAACGACATGAAAAAGGTCAAAGTTGACTAGACTGCGGGACTTTTTGTAGTATCATCATACCTGATTGGCTGATTGCCACGATATGCTCCAGCAAAGGTCAGGATAACCTGGATTAGGAAAACTGGACAAATTATTTAGTGATGGATTTGTTTTTATCAATGGAAAGATGTCATATTTCCCTCCCATCATGAATTATTCAAGATGGCGGATTTGCAGCTTGCAGTCCCACAAGCACCTGGATGTTACCTTTTCAGCACCAATGCTTTTTCGTACCCATAAAACTGTCAACGTTTCTGTGCACGTAGCTACTGTAACAGTAAAACCATAGACAGTGGAGGGGACTCTGTCTATGCATGGATGTATTAGTCACTAATACATACATGGTCTATGGTAAACACCATCGTGAATGCTAGCTGCAGTCCGGCTGCAGTATACATTCATCAACCTTGTCTTTGCATTTATATGTTGTTGTTTTTATTGTAAATTACAATTAAAGTGGATTTCCCCTTTTCCTTGTGTATTTTTTCATATCGCCCTCCATACAAAAGCTTGGGAAAAATTTTTGCGCCCCCCCCCCCTGCAAGATCTTGATTTTTTCCATGCCCCCGGCCCCATAGACTTACACACATACACAAACACACTACACATACACAATGTACCAATGTGTGTGTGTGTGTGTGTGTATGTATGTATGTATGTATGTATGTATGTATGTATGCATGCATGCATGCATGCATGCATGCATGCATACAATTACAAAAGAGAACAAACCTCACAATGAACAAGAACACTTTACTGTAAAGCGCCAATTCTTCTCTACCAATGGATACTTCAAAAATTTAATACTCATAAAAAAAATTTCAAAGTTTCTATGTATAAAACTTACAAATAGCACCAATGGTTCTGCACAACTGTATGAAATGTATTGATATGAAGAAAGGTAAAATGAAAATATCTCTTTTGAACAATTATCCTGTTCAGGCTTTTAGGCATACGGGATAAGTTGACCCTTCCTTCTCCGTCACGGTGTTGAGTGAAACGCGGGCACCTGCAAGCAGGACTAGTATAGTATCCTGTTGGAACAACAGTCGACAGACGATCGACGCGCACGTGGTTGCCTTTCTATTAGAGTGGCATTGATCCGGTTCTTCTGAAATACTCAGATGACTTCTGTCGTTTAGATTTCAAAATCCGTTCAAGAGATTTCGAAAAGGACCGTACACAAAAATACAAACTCCACGATCACATCTGTTGTAAGTATTCATTGCCGACTTGAATGCCGTGTATATGTTTTGTTGTATATATTGTCACATGTGTCGGCGATTTTTCGCCCAAAAGTCAACATATAATCTATACACTGAAAGTTTATTTTTAGGACCAGACAGACTATTACGTTGCATTATATAAGCTCGTTATCTTATGTTACAACATTAGAAACTTTCACACACACAGACAAACTGATAAAAGAGTCACGTGAACCACAGACAGGTACATGTATGTGCATGAACCTACATCAAAGGGGCCCGGTGTTGTGTTTGTATCAATGTTTGTCAGTTTGATAGTGATAAGAAGTAGACATTTTCGCTCTATTCACAGGTGTTTCTATATAACTCCTGCAATGGTAGTATATCTACAAATATTGCTTTCTAATACGGTCAAAATCATTTAATTTGTATGTGTACATATAATGGGAGTATTGATTAACGATCAGTATATGCAAATGTCATAGGGAGGGTCATGTTTTACGAATGGAGAATGGGGGAGGGTCATGCGTTTCTTAACAGACCATGTGTGATTTCCTCCGCCCCCCCCGTAAATACTGAAGGCTCCCTTAGCGTTCAGGGTTTGTTATCTGCGCGAACGTACGTTGCAATCGATCTGCTCAGTCTGCAGTGATTGTGAGCTCTGCGGATTGTCAGAGGAAGAATTTCTCAGTGACACGCAATTGTTTATGGGAAATTAAAAAGGAATTCGAAAACAGCCGAGTTAACGCGCATTTGTACAAATAATCGCCTACTACTGTAAGGTCAACAAGGCGTGCACGGTTCTCGACTCGGCAGTTGCAGAAGTGGAAAGGAAACAGGTATGTACGTACGCGCGCGTGTGTGTGTGTGTGTGTGTACTATGTCAATTTAAACAGAAGTAAGTTTAAGAGCTTACACTAACCGACTTACTAATATTCAAATAACAAATTTGTCTGGAAACATGTCCTAGAGTATCAGTCATCAATCCTAGTGGGAAATCCCCAAACCAGCAGAATAACGCAGAATTAAGTCTAAAGACGTAACCCCTATGATGTAATCAACCTGCTGTCATGTCTATCCATATGTATCTTCTCACGCGTCACGCCACCGAGATGCCAAATGTAAACCATTTTTTTCTTAGGTAAGGAAGAGATGTATTTAGTTGGTGGAAGTCTGTGTGTGTGTGTGTGTGTGTGTCTGTCTGTATGTCTGTATGTATGTATGTCTGTCTGTCTGTGTCATCGTTTTCTCCATAACGGCTTGGTCAATTCAAATGAAGTTTTGAAGACGTATTTTGTAGGGTTATGGCAAGACTTGATTAGGTTTTGGTAAAACTCCCGTGAATATTAATGAGCAATTAACGTAATTAAAAATTACATTTTCCTTTCTTGCGAGACTTCGCAATTTTCGTGGTTTATTTTTTTTTCTCGAATACATAAGATACAGTTTAAGGGCAGCAGGTAGGGTCGGGTAACCGGAACCAAACAATGATTTTTAGACCTTACAGTGCAGGGGCATATGGGTTTCGTGTGAAATGCATGTTAATTTTATGAAACATGCATGGTTATGTTTAATATAGGACCAAATATAAAAAAAATACATGTTGGCAAAAAGTAACATGGATTTCACATGTCTGCCATGTGCCCCTGTACTAGTAGTGCAAATATACATTGTATGCTCATTATCCCACCTCACTGAAACACAAACCAAGAGCATAACATGGAAACTTATCGAGCTAGCCCAGGTGTAAGTACACACCTGTACCACAGGGAAAAGGACGAATAATGTATTTTGCTCACGATTTTCCGGATTTCTAATATTATTTTTCTATATTTCAAATACAATTGTAAATATTGTTCCTCTCACTTTTTTCTTCCTATTTCCAACCTGTTATCGATGTCTTATCACATTTTGTCATCTTTGCATTAATTAGTAGCTTGCTAATCCGAGAATAATTAAACTGACTGGTTATTTGTCAAATTAATGCATTACGCAGTGAGTGTAAACATCCACAGATCTAACTAATGGCAGTCCGTGTACTGCCATTAGTTCAGTAGATGTTTACACTCATTGTGCAATATGTTAATTTGGCAATTTACCTTATGTCGTAACCGTACCAGGCTACCATACAAGTGCGTGGTTCAAAAGTTCAAAGTTTGCAATATAAACCAACATTGACAAATGTAGTGTGGCGAGCAGCAAACTGTTATTGAAACTTGCCATTGAAATAGTTAGTGTTTCTTGGCATACTTTTCAGAATGTTCGATTTACTGGTTGTGGCAGTCTTGGTCCTGGTTATTTCTTTTGCTTATTATTACTTGAAGTCAGGTGATGATCCGAAAAAGGTAAGCATAGTCTAAATTCCATCATTTTGTCGTTTGATGTGATGTCTAAATGAGTCAAAGCAATGGTACCTGGGTGTGACCATTTTCACCGGTACCGGTGATAAAGCGGGTTATTACTACATTTGTATATGTTGACAAGACCATAGCCCTACATATAGGGTCTATGACAAGACCCACAAATTCACAATCGCCCAAATCTAAAACACTGGTAACCCAGCCTTCGGTTTACTAAGATAGACCAAACTCATAAGACACTAATAAATAGTGCTCCGAAAAAGCTAATTTATGAAACCGGACTCTCTTGTGTCCCAGTTCAAGTAGTGAGCACAGTTTTGTATTTATTATCTTTAAAAAAATCGATGATCACAAGCGTAAGATGTAGGTTAAGTGTACTACGTGATTTTAATAAAAATGTCAAATGTCACGAATTTATTGTGTACTTGCGCACCATGATACTGCCACATTTGACTATTGTAGAGGGGGGATCAAGTGTAGCCTTATCCCTCCCATATTCCATTATCTGAAAATTGTCCCTGCCTCCACGTACCTTCTAAAAACATGAACTTCAACGTGTTTAATTATTTCAATAATATGTGACACAATTTTATCAAAAATGGAAAAAGACCCGAGTCTGAGACTCAATGGTAACAACTCGAGCCCATCACTGCTACTGCGGCGATAATTGTAATGGCAGTGGCTGTTTAATTTCCTGTTGCTACCAACACTTTAGAAAAGTTGTGTGAAGGCACTGCATTGATTAAAACCGGTCATCGGATCAAAGTTGACATACATGCTGAAATGACATGACATTTTTGTTACACACATCGGATCAAAGCTGACATACATGCTGAAATGACATGACATTTTTGTTACACACACTCAGACAACTTCTATTGCAAAGGAAACAGTTACAAAAGTGTCATGCAGTAGGGATGTTGAAGTGTAGTCAATTTGATTATATTGATAGATATCAATAAGAATATAAACAATTAAAGCTGTTAAAACCATCAAATCCATGTGTAATGTTTTCCTTAAAGGCCTGTTTTACTACACTAGGAAAAAAATAGCAATGCTTATCACTGTTCAATGTGATTGGTTAAAGGATCCTGGTGTGTTGTTTTGTGTCTCTGTTATTGTATAGTCTAGAGTTGAAATATGTCTATCTTTTGTGTATAAAACACAATCACCCATATAAAGTGAAACACCAAACTAATGGCATTTTAACTGTACGTTCTCGGGAAAACTAGGTGGGTACGTACCGGTGCTCGATTGACATTGCCTAGAGTGAGATCAAAATGGCAACTCCATGACATTATCCCTGCTGTACCGCACTTTTACCTCTGTTTCTTATCAAACCAATTCTTTCACTTGCAACACGACCTACAATTTATTCAGTGCATGGTTATTGCCATCAATCTCATTAATATGTTCTTAAAATATTATGCTACAGTGCTGGCAATGGTGGTATGCTAACATTACAAAACAATGCACGTATACTAAATTAGTCATAGTAAAAAGTGACCATACCTCGACCTCATTTTCGTAAATTAATGTGTAAAATCTGACCTAGTCCACAGTCCCTCTCCCAGAAGACTCTTAAAATACGGAGCAGTGATATATGATAATTATATACGTTGATGTTGCCAAAAATGTATGAGCCCTGGGCATATTATCTTACATGTTCTACTGTGTCAAGTAGACTGTGGAAAACCATCATGTCGACATACACAGGTTGACAATTGTAAGGTTCAAACAGTCTTTGAGGGGCAGGTATATAGGTTAAAATGGTGGACATAACTACTCGGAACATTTAACTAAAGTATGATGTAACCTCATTGTTGTTGCCAGAAGCCAAAAGTCAATGTAAACAAAATAGGGTCTACATTTGTCGTGTCCAAAAAATTGAAAGGTGACCATTAGAAGACGCATACGTTCTATAAGTTTGTTGATGAACCATACAGTTTTAATGAATAATTTGCATTGAATTTCGGTAGTTAGGTTGTATCTTAACTTAAAGTGTACATGCAAAGGTACATACTTTTTTTCGTAATTATGTTTATTTTGCCATAAAGATAAAGGAAATCGGGTTTGTAATAGTACAATATAATTCTAACACGAGAAATTGCGCGAAAAATGGGGCACTCTCGGCTCAGCCACAGAGCACCTTCAGGTAAGTACCTCTCATTTGCATATGGATAGGACAGGATTTGGAACTTTATGACGTCAATGCAGGAACACAAACGCATTCGTCAGTGTATCTTTACATGTAAAGCCATTATGGTTGAACCAGAAGGTCAACTTCAAAACCCGTTTTCGCCAGAACCCGACGTTGAATATTGGTCAGATTCCTCAAGCGTAGAGCAATACACTCCAGCATTAACATCTGATGGTGTGATTTAGCCAAATTCATTCGAACCGACCGCTAGCAGTAACGATAGTTCCTCTGGTAGTGAATGAGTAAGGAAGGTGTGGTCCGAACCACAGAGACTGAATGACACTGCTTTAAAAGTTTTTTTTCCGATGTAAATTTCACAGACAAATGTCGTCATGGCTAGTACACATTATATGTAATAGTATACCTGTGTTTAAATATCCCCCCATGCAAGTTTAGTGCTTGTTTTCTGACTATGCCTTGCTGTCTTATACTGCGTATGTCCTAGTGAAGCCTTGTTGTTTACATAAAGAGAAGGCTGTTATCAGCGTCATTTGTTGACATAACTATTCAATGGATGGAAAACAGCTCCTGCAGACAATGTAATCGAAACGAAAATTATCAAACATACAGAGATCGAATGAGAATGGCTTCAAGAGTTCCCCATAATATTCTTTCAAGTTGTTCAAATGTAGCATGTGACGTAACAGTACATTCGATCTATGACCATTCAAAATCTTCGCGAAAGTAGACCCACAAATTCGTTAGAGCAGAACGTTTTGTTGGATAACCATCCCTCTTGAAAGCTATGTGTACATGTACTTTATGTTTATGGCAAAATAAACATAATTACGAATAAAATTATCAACCTTTGCATGTACACTTTAAGACTGTATCCTTCAATTTCAATATACTTTATTACATACGTTAAACATAACAAAGTGCATATGTCCTATAAAATTAGTTGATTTCGCTTAAAGATTCAGCGAATAATTTGCATAATTAACCCTATATTTTCATAGATTTAAAGTCTATCAAATGGTACTTGTATTGAACATCCAGTGTATTTTCTTACTTCTGAATTATGAAGTATATTTATTTCTTAGGTTATGGATGATACCACCAACAGCATCCAAAGGAAAGCCTTAGCGAAAATACCAGGAATGACAAAATCTGATCCCGAGTAAGTTATTCCTCTTGTTTACGTTTTTATTGTTGTTGTTGTTGTTGTTGTTGTTGTTGATGTTGATGTTGTTGTTGTTGTTGTTGTTGTTGTTGTTGTTGTTGCTGCTGCTGCTGCTGTGGTGGTGGTGGTGGTGGTGGTGGTGGTGGTGGTGGTGGTGGTGGTGGTGAAATCCAAATGTGTTTTACCCATGTGCTTACAACCCAAATAGCATATTGTCATGACTAGAATCTGTCAGCGTTTTATGACATACTGAATGATTTCATCTGCTAAACAGTGACTCAGAAGGCAAATTCAGGGTCAACCATAAAGATACTAACTGAAAGGTTACACCAGTAGAAAGGTAACATCTTATACTATAGAAGTTGACATTTGAATGGAGTCTCTATGTCTAAGTTCTTCAAGGTCTTCAAAGAAATCGTGCACCTGATAATATAGGGGTAGACACTTGCATGGAGTATCTGTGTAGTAGGGGTTTTGAGTTATGCAGTAAGTCCTGATTTTGTACTACATATACAGCTAGTAAAAAATTATATGAACCTACAAAGTAATGCTTGAGTGTAATCTCTTCTATATTACCTGTGTGCATTATGAAACGAAATTGGCATTATTTAAATACTACAAAGTGTCTGTGATATGCACGAAATTGTTTAATTTTGGTAGCTTACCCTGAAAGTCAAGTCGAGGTCAAATATCCGCAAATCTGAAAAAATAACGTATTACGGACGGACGCACAGACGTATAAAAACTTGCATGAGCAGAACTCATTATGACATTGTATTAGTTCCCCTTCGGAGGGCAACAAGTACTCCCTTAAAATTAAAATGCACTGCACAACACGTCTTCTTTGATCTCGTCTTTCACCCGGGGCAATGCGTAAGTGGGTTGAGTATTTATTAGACAAAGTTCCACCCTTTAACCCTTCTTTACAAATGAATATCTTCCTTCGGGGCTTCAGACAGCACGTCATCTCGTACGAGTTACCGCTGGATAGAGTGTACGGTTAGGTGGGCCACAGGTCGGGTACTGGTTGTTCAATTGTACTTTTCACATGATAACGTAAATCTGACGAACAGCATCTTCTTGGCCAGCATTATTCTTTTAAACTAAACTCTTAGCAACATTGCTGCATTTTATTGTCTGGCTGACAGATATCTTAGTAATATTGTTGCATTTTATTGTCTGGCTGACAAATATCTTAGTAATATTGTTACATTTTATTGTCTGGCTGACAAATATCTTAGTAACATTGCTACATTTTATTGTCTGGCTGACAAATATCTTAGTAACATTGTTACATTTTATTGTCTGGCTGACAAATATCTTAGTAACATTGCTAGTAACATTGTTACATTTTATTGTTTGGCTGACAAATATCTTAGTAATATTGTTGCATTTTATTGTCTGGCTGAAACACATCTTAGTAATATTGTTACATATTGCTGCCTGGCTGAAAATTATCTTAGTAACGTTGTTAAATTTTATTGTTTGGCTGAAAAATATCTTAGTAATATTGCAACACTGTGACGGTAATCTGTTAAAAGTTTAATGCGTGGCAGCTCACACGATGAATTAACGCATATATGGTACCATAGAGTTATGCTAGGCATTGAAAAGAAGCACGGTCAGTCAGAGATTTTTGAGCTAAGCAATAAACTATGGCAAAATTAGAACGATTTTTTATCAAATCAGGAAACTTTATATTTCCAATTGTGTATGACATATTGCAGAGCAGGAAACATGCCTGATGTAACTGCAGCGGGAAGTATGCACGAATTTCTGAAGATCCTGCATTCCAAATATGGCCCTGTTGCCACATTTTGGTTTGGCAATCGTCAGTATGTCAGTCTGGGATCACCCGAGGCCTTAGAAGATGACATCACTGCGTATGATAGACCCCGTAAGTCACGGTTGTTTATGTGAATACCTGTATGAAAGAATTCGAAATGCAGAAAGAGAAGAACTAGCATCCTTGGGGTGGCATACCCCAAATTACTTGGAACAGCTAGACAAGTGTAACAGAGCGATATTTATATACTATGCCGAGATCAATTGATTTTGATGACGTTTAACACGAAATATCACTTCTGATATGGGACGTTAAACGTCATGATATTCATGCCATGTTTAGACACACACAGTTACACCTGTGCTGCATCGGTCCCGGAGTAACGTTACAATTTAACAATTCAAGTTTGCTTGTTTTATGCTTTGCCAAACTGTGTACAGCGTTTGACTGCCAAGCTTGGTAGCTTGTAAGGATTCAAACACATCGATTCTAAACATAAACAAAACATAAAAAATGGCTGCCGATCTTCGACTTCGAAGTTAGGGATTAAAAAATCGCGTATGCAACAATACTGTGGAATTTTTAAGATAAAGAAAGTTTGACTAAAATATCCATACCTAAATGATACTATTTGTGATCGTAAATTCATAACAACATTGTGTACAGGTATATACATTTTCACTATGGTATCGCGCGCAGGCGTACGACTGTGTGCATAATTAGCCATCCACTGGCACTGTGTACGCTACCCATACCACACTGTATCACACTTCAGTAGTTTCATTGACTCTCCAGAACTGAATTTTTTCTTGCGTGGGGTTTCCCTTTAAAGGAAATTTCTCATTGTTTTGTTGGCAGTGGAGCTGTTTGACTTCATGCTACCTGTGTTTGGGAAAATGAGCATAACCATTAATAATGGACCACGTGTAAAACGACTGCGAAAGCATTTTGACGTACCACTTGGATATGCAGCCATTAAGAGCAAGTATTGCCATTTCCAGCAGGTAATAAGAAAATCAGTTAAATAAAGTTCACTTTTGTATTATGAGAGGCAGGATTTTTTTATGGCACTGTTCTCTCAGAAATAAAAAAAGTTCCAGTTACATATACAAACTGATTTTCTGCTTTGTGTTTTGAAGATGAAATATGTTGCCTGCATATCATGAATATATTGTTTTCTTTAAATGTGCACACTTCAAAATCTTGTTTATGATTATATTATGATTCACAATAAAGTTTTTTTAGATGTAAGTTTATGACCAATCTTGAGATTTTTAGACTTAATTTGCACTGATGGGATCATTATGTTGTGACAACTTCACCTTATACACGTCCCCAGATGCACCACCATTAGATTTAAGCCAAATCAATATTTTTGTATCAAACTTATTCAGCTTGTCTTGCTTGTGCTTTCAATACTCTACTGTGAGGACTTTCACTTACCTTTCTTATAATTGTATAGGCCAGTGACGAGATGATGGCTAAAATCTCTGCTCTACCAGCTAGAGAACATATCCCCCTCTCAGAATACATGTCAATTTTGATTCTGAAAGGATTCAGTCGTGCTGCATACGGAGATGTCTTCAAGGAAGAAAAGGAAGCAGTGGCCTTTCTACATGATTATGATATTGTAAGCTATGTTTGCTTGATTATTTTCCTCAGAACAAATTAACGAAAGCCATTTGTTAATGTATTATGCCTTGTTTAGACACACACAGTTACACCTGTGCTGCACCGGTCCCGGAGTAACGTTACAATTTAACAATTCAAGTTTGCTTGTTTTATGCTTTGCCAAACTGTGTACAGCGTTTGACTGCCAAGCTTGGTAGCTTGTAAGGATTCAGTTGGAACTTTACGACGGTGCTTCTGCTCGTGTCTGAACACGGTTTTGAAACATAACCCAAACTACAATATGCTTATACATGTATTTAAGGTTTGAAAGGAAACCATGGAAACCGACAATATATGCTCGATTCTCCTCTCAATCAATTAATTAACTAACAAAGAATAACGACATCTTGGTGAAAAGGGGAATTATAGCAGAAACACGTAAACGCAGGTAAACAGAACAAAAATGATTTGTTTGAAAAAATCTCACAATTCATCGAAAGCTTTGATATATAAAGGAATTGTTCTAGTCATGTTGAAAACATTACGAATATTTATCATTTACCATCTTCTTTTCAAGGAACTCATGGACCTCGTCATGGTCTTTCCCACAGTATTTCGTGGCCATTGTAAAGGATAACATTAACGAGTATTCTATTAGATAAATATTGCGCTGCGATACTTTAAAAGAGTACCAGGAATGTTTATTAATTTAAAAATTCTCTGCGGTGCATACTGCATTTAATGTATGAGTAGATATTCTAATAGCGTTGATGGCGCTCCATCCAAGTGGCATATGTTAAACACATGTCCTTATAATTTATGCCAACCAGCAATTGTTAGACCAAAAATGTTCATCAGCTTGGTGAAACAATTCAAAGTTTCAACTGAACTTTCCACCTGTCCTGGTCGAAGATCTCTGAATCATCAGAATGACAAATTACATTGTTACACCTGACCACTAGGTGGCGGTATGATCAGCCAATTGTAGTATAGGTAGTTCTATGCCCCCCGTCTCTGTTGATCTTGGATTGTAGCTTCTGATGTTGATAGCCTCCCTGATCTTCCTCGGGAAATCACGTGGGGTTGTATCAATAATGGAAACGGAGTCTCAGTCCATGGTTATGATTGCAGCTACGGGAATATTCAGCTGAAGCCGGTGATACAGTTCATCCCTCACAGATTTGCGATGTTCCTCAATCCTGGTTTCCATTGTCTTCCTGATTCGCCAACATACACCTGATCACAGTCCTTACAAGGTATCTTGTATACCACCTCGCAAGGAAGATCAAGGAGGCTTATCAACATACCAGACGCTGCAGTATATATTCCAAGATCAACAGACGGAGTGGCATCGAACTACCATGATGGAAGTATTATTTTTAACGACATCACGCCAGTAATACTTCCATGGAACTACCTACCATCTACAATATTAGGCCCATATCCGACCCCAACTATTTTTTCACGCCAGCCTAAACATTGTTTTTACGTATTCGAGAAAACAATTCGCGAAAATTGTGAAGTCTCGCAAGAAATAGTGAATGCGGAAACTAAGAATATAAAGGTGTTCTTCCAATCTGTAATGTCTGTACATCTGATGAGAAGAAACCAATAACAGCGACCATATGGAAAACAACGGAAAACATAACTACCTGAATTCTACACTCACATATGAAAAAAAATCTACCTACCCCACCTATTCTAAAATTGAATATAATCGGAACCACACAATTTATTTATGCCTAATGACCATTTCGCCACCTAGTGGTCAGTTGTAGCTATGGAATTTGTCATTCCGATGAGATCATACAGATCGAAAGCGCAGTGGTGCTTAAAAGTTTGAACTGCTTGTGCGTTGTAACCTTAGTAAATCAAAAAAAGGTATTAGCTTAAAAGCCCCAATTGTTTGAAGGTTGTAAAATGGGAGAGATAAACTAGGATCTCTTTGACTTTTCAAATTTTGACCTATACTGGTCCAAAGTTCTTTCTCAAAGTTGACGAAATGCACTACTGACTTTCAATCATATACTAATTTTATTGCAAATAAAACAAAATGGAATGGACCAATTACCTTTTTATCTAGACATGGGAGATATTGAATAAGACAATCGCTGCTGATGAAGAAAAGAATGAGGAATTTAAACGGGGTAAGTTGACTGTCAATATGCCCATCTTTGTCTGTGGGGAAATGAGAATAACTAACATTACTTATTAACTCGGGTTGATTAAATTTAGCATAACGGTATTGTTCGCCTTTTGGCTAACACCTGAAAAAGCTTAAGACATGGAAGTTTGTCGTTGACAAGATCTTACCTGATATTTATGGTATATAGTATGCTAATGCGACATTTGAAAATTTCGAACTAAAATATAAAAAATGTGCACATATTATTTTATATTTACAAAAAATATATTTTTTTTACTTTCTTTTGCTCGAAATCGACATTTTTGACAATGGTATTGAAGTCTACAAGATCTTAGTTCTATTATTTATGCATTTTTTGCTCATGGACCTTGTCGAAAACATTAATTTTTTTATTTGAAAGGTCGCAAAATGGCATTTTGGCCAATTCTAGCAAATAAGTTGATTAGTTTTGTTACAGAAATGAATGTGGTGGATGTATACTGTGAGCACGAAATATTAACTAAAGTCTTGCAGATCTCAATATCCTTGCCAAAAAAAATCAATTTTAGTTCAAAAAGTCATGGAATGGACATTTATGGAATCTTTACAATTTAGAATTCTAGACGAGAATTGAAACACATCACATAACATTGGTATCCCAAAGTCAGATTTTTACTCTTTACTCGTCTTTTTCCTCAAAAGCTTTGAAAGGATGGAAGGGATTTGTGAGTCGTGTAATTGAACAAAGACGTAATAATCCACCTGGTGAAGGAGAGTGGTCTATGCTTGACGTTTTAATGAAACACAGTGAATCGGAAGAACACCTTTTTGATGAGGCATCTACTTACCTTGTCAATGGTTTCCACACCACTGTATTTAGTAAGTCAGCAACTGTGGCAATATTACACACAAACTACCATGCACGGGAATAGGTTATCTCAGCAATAATAACACTTGGAAATTAGTATACTTCTTATCCAGGAATTAATAGTTAAAATGTTTGAATATATGTGAACACATTTTTATAGTCAAAGATACATACATACATACATACATACATACATACATACATACATACATACATATATACATACATGCATGCATGCATACATGCATACATGCATGCATGCATGCATGTAGGCAGGCAGGCAGGCAGGCAGGCAGACAGAAAGACATACATACATACATACATACATACATACATACATACATGCATACATACACACATACATACATACATACATACATACATACATACATACATACATACATACATACACAGACAGACAGACAGACATACATACATACATACATACATACATACATACATACATACACAGACAGACCAACAGACATACATACATATATACAGATAGACAGACAAACAGACAGACATATATATATATATTTACACAATTAAAGTAACATTGAATGAGTATAATGTCAATATAGTAATGTGCCAGTGATGTTAAACCACCACTGTTCCAACTATTTGTTTTAAAGGAATTCTCATTAAGGTTTTGTTTGATAAGATAAGTTTACTAACATGTAAGATACCAAAGTGATCATGGTCATGATCATTTTGATATTACGTTGTAATTTGGTTCTGTAGTGCTGGTATTTACAATATACTTTCTGGCTGAACAACCGAAACTCCAGGATAAAATGTACGAAGAACTAATCGACGTACTTGGTGAAGACGGCAAGGTCGACCACAACACTCTCTCAAAACTGGTGTAAGTAAAGCAAATCACCTAACCCATGGAAAACACATACATGCATACATACATACATACATACATACGTACGTACACACATACATACATACATACATACATACATACATACATACATACATACATACATACATGTACATACATACATACATACATACATACATACATACATACACACACACAAACACACATACATATATACATACATACATACATACATACATACATACACACATACATACATACATACATACATACATACATACATACATGCATGCATACATGCATACATGCATACATACATACATATATACATATATACATACATACATACATACATACATATCATTTAGTAATGTTGTCGAAATTGATGTTATGTTTTACTTCTAGATATGTGAGACAAGTGATAGATGAATCCCTTAGAATTCAGCCAATCGCTCCATTTACTATTCGTACTGACTTTGAAAGTGATGTCGAAATTCAAGGTTACACTATTCCAAAAGGGGTAAGAAAAATTAATTGACACTAATTGGCTGGCCACGAGGGCACTAGAAGACATTTATGACCCAGAGGACTCATATGAAATAGTGTGGATACCAACTGTGGTTTCTAACCCTAACCACAGTCTGGTCAAAGTCCCTCAACCAGCACACATTCCTGTGCTACCTCCTACAGCGTTCATATAAACATGATTATGTTGTTGCGTCCCCACCTGATTTAGTTTAAATGGACTGGCGATGGAGTCCTGGTTGGACATTGGACATCGCCAAAACAGCTCTACCAAATGAATGTTAAATGAGTGGTGACCACAGCTGTGACATACGCTGTTTCACAGTTTTGCTCACTATGGGGTTGGACCATAATTAACACCTTTCGTTATGGTCTTGACTAGATTATGAGTCGTAGCGATACTGTATAGGAACTAGACTACTTATGAAGCAACTACTTCCCAGATCTTTCCAAAGTTGAAAGCAATAGTTACTATGAACACCACTAGTCACAAAATGACGTTTTATAGTGTCCGATTACAGTCAAGACGGTTATAAGGTTCAGGTTGTGTTTATAAGGTTTTATAACACATTACACTCTCACAACTTACCAGAGTTTATTCCAGCTTTATGTCCGCTCCATATTTATCATACTGTGACTCCATTGGTATTATTTAACCTTGTCAATGACCTTTTAGATCTCATATTTGTGTGTATCTGTCTGTAATTCACTTATAGGTTGGTTGTGTACATGCCCTGGGAGTAGTGTTAACTGACAGCAAGATATGGCCAGAGCCTGAAAGGTACATATGGATGTCTAAAGTAACATTGCTGCACGCTAGAACATTAACGAATCTCTTTGTTATTCCGTTGGGTATGTCTTTAATTGTACAGAACCCAAGAAATACATAAAGACTTGACTTGACATTGTATGTATGTATGTATGTATGTATGTATGTATGTATGTATGTATGTATTTATTTATTTGCTTTGTGTGTGTGTATGTATGTATGTATGTATGTATGTATGTATGTATGTATGTATGTGTGTGTGTGTGTGTGTGTGTACAAATGTACCTACATTTATTGTGTATTTTTGTCTTCTTTAGATTCGACCCTGACCGTTTCTCTAGGGAAGAAGTCTCAAAACGTCATAAGTTGGCCTTTGCACCCTTTGGAACTGGAAAGAGAATTTGCCCTGGATATCGTATAACCTACGCTGAGACTGTGGTATTCTTGGCCGATTTCTTTAGAAAATTCACACTAGAGCTAGTAGAGGGTCAAACCTCGCGTCCAAAGTGGGGTCTTGTAACTCAACCAAGAGAAGAAATCTGGGTGATAGCTACAAAACGGGAAGCAGAGTGAATTGATACTGCAAAACACGAATCTGCGATAACGCCTGTAGTTTCATGCTTACAAACATAGACGACATAGATCCGACCATATTACCATACTTCTGACGTCACAAGTATATAGTAATGTGAAATGTTTCAATTTCATATTACTTTACCTAAACGACACACCATGGGAATATGAAGGTTTATATATATAAAGTCAGTTATAATCATTTGAATAGATATTGATTTAACAATGTGTATATCACATGTGTTTTACGTTACTTTTGTTAGCACAACTGAACTGATAAGATTCAGTAGTGCTATAGGGATGGCAAAGTGTCTGTCTGTCTGTCTGTTGTTTGTCTGTGTTGATGTGTGTGTGTGTGTGTGTGTGTGTGTGTGTGTGTGTGTGTGTGTGTGTAAACAACTTTAAAAGAAAATATCCACTGGACCGATTGCCATGATATTTGGTACATGCTGGGTATATTACCTTGGGTGTGTAGTTGGGAAATTGTTCAGACAAAATGATCTTACGACCCGTGTGGGATTTAGGCCAAAACATTTGATTTTTGGTCAGAAATTTAAACTCGAAAACTACTCTGCAGATCGATCTGAAATTTATTTGGAACGTTCTTAAAGGTGTTAAGATTAAGAATTGTTCATGACATGATGATCCCATCAGTGATATGCAAAGTAGGTATCTAAATGTGTCTTTTTGGACAAAAATCTTTAATTCCAAAACTGCAGAGTAGATTAGGCAGAAATATGGTTGGAACGTTCTCGAGGGTGTTTATATTAAGAATTGTTCATAACATGATGATCCCTTCAATGATATGCAAATTGGGGCTAAAAATGTGTCTTTGTTGTCAAAAATCTAAAATTCCAAAATTATTGAACAGATTGAATTGAAATATAAGGGGAACATTTAGTGGAGTTTAGATTAAGAATTGTTCATAACATGACGTTCCCATCAGTGATATGCAAATTAGGGCTAAGTGTATCTTTTTGGGCAAAAATCTATAATTCCAAAACTACTGAGCAGATTTGGCTGAAATTCGGTGGGAGCGTTCTTAGGGGTGTTTCGATTAAGAATTGTTCATGACATGGTGATCCCATCTGTGATTTGCAAATTAGGTCTAAAAATGGGGTCTTTTTGGTCTAAAATATAAAATTCCAAAACTAATTAGCAGATTGGGCAGGAATTTAATGGGGATGTGCTTGGGGATGGGTGGATGAAGCAGTATTCACAACATGTTGATCCCATCAACAGTAAGTAAATTAGGTCTAAAAACTCAATTTTGGTCAAGAACCTATATCTTGAAACTGCATGGTGGGGTGGAAACTTGTTGGGAATGTTTCTGAAGGTGTTATTCTGCAGTTATTGTTGAAAACATTTTGACAAAATTAGTCCTAGCAACCATGACCACGCCCTTAGCAACAGTGAAATGATTTAATGCATATTACAAAATAACAACAGGGGTGGGTAGCTAAGGGTTGCCTTGCAACATGAACACGCCCATAAAAACGGCAAAATGGTTTATATTGGAAAGAAGAAAACTGAAAAGGGTAAGAAAATTAATAAAGATTCCAAAAATGTATGCATACATGTATATGCCTTGCAACAAGACCATGCTCATAGCAACAGTCAACTACAGTTGTGCTACAGTGTCATTGGCAGTATATTTTAGCGTGGGTGTAGATGTGTTTCGGACAAATGTGAAATAACTGAATTAAAACATTTTATCATGTATGATTATAGCAAGAACTAAACATAAGCTTGCCATTAAAGGGGAACAATGACAGGGCTGAGTTTCTCCTATGCTTTCCAGTAAGTCGCGAAAAGTCACTTACTTTCATCTTCCAAGATCTGCATCGAGCCATATCTCGAAAACTAGCAAGTATGATGATATTCAAATAAACCATGAACAGACCCACATTGCACTGGGTATAAAAACAAATATAGGCACTTCATTACATATGCCTATGACATTAAGAACTGCATATATCTACGTCTTCTATCTTACAGTCAGCCAGTTGTCCTAATCCTCATTATCATATGGCACATGTCGAATTAGAAGCAATTGAAAGACTGGTAGATACAGGCATTGGTGGCGTAAACATATGTAATGAAGAACCCCGTTGCATACCCAGAATTCCCCCCCCCCCCAGTAAATATCGAGTCTGTTCATCGTCATAGCTGAGTTGCATAATACTAATTTCTAGAGATGTACATGTGGTGCAAGACAGAGGTGGTATAAATTACTCTCCTGACTTGCTGTCAACTAAAGCAATCAGATCAAATCAGTCTCCACCTTTGTTCCCATTTAAGACTAGACTGGCACCAGTCCCTTGGGAGATTTTTAACTGTGTTATAATCTTCAAATGTTTGTGAATTTGTTATTAATTTCAAATTTCGGGAAGCCGGTGTCAGTCAACAGTGCTCCGATGTTATCGACGACCTGCATTGTTGATGTTCTCACATTTATAGTTGATTTTATTACATTTATGGTTGATGTTATCACATTTATGGTTGATGTTATTACATTTATGGTTGGTCTTATCACATTTATGGTTGATGTTATTACATTTATGGTTGGTCTTATCACATTTGTGGTTGATGTTATTACATTTATGGTTGGTCTTATCACATTTGTGGTTGATGTTATTACATTTATGGTTGGTCTTATCACATTTGTGGTTGATGTTATTACATTTATGGTTGATTTTATTACATTTATAGTTGATGTTATTACATTTATGGTTGGTCTTATCACATTTGTGGTTGATGTTATTACATTTATGGTTGATTTTATTACATTTATGGTTGATGTTATTACATTTATGGTTGGTCGTATCACATTTGTGGTTGATGTTATTACATTTATGGTTGATTTTATTACATTTATGGTTGATTTTATCACATTTGTGGTTGATGTTATTACATTTATGGTTGGTCTTATCACATTTGTGGTTGATGTTATTACATTTATGGTTGATTTTATTACATTTATGGTTGGTGTTATTACATTTATGGTTGATGTTATTACATTAATGGTTGATCTAATCACATTTGTGGTTGGTCTTATCACATTTATGGTTGATTTTATAACATTTATGGTTAATTTTATTACATTTATGGTTGATATAACATTTATGGTTGGTGTTCTAACATTTATGGCTGATTTTCTCACATTTATGGTTGATTTTATCACATGTATGGATGATGTTATAACATTTCTGGATGTTATAACATTTATGGATGATGTTATAACATTTATGGTTCATTTTATCACATTTATGATTGATGCTATTACTTTAGTTGATGTTACTTCATTTAATGTTGATGTTAATGCATTTATGGCTGGTTTTATTACATATTATGTTAAGTTATTTTAGAGTCGTATGTTAAGGTGAATATGGCTAATAAATATTGAGAATCAGACTAGGAGAGTGGGAGAGTAGTATGCGGAGATCTGTCCTGGATTTTAGTCTTGTGTTGAACCGAGCATAGACTCTTGCAATACTACAGCGATCACTCTTCTATGCACTGATCCATGGTTTCAAAAACTGTGTACTTTGTACTCTGTATCGTCTATGAGTATCAGCACACTACTCTCCATATATACTGAAGATGGGGTAAGTGCAATTCAATAGGCTGGGCTGACAAGGATATATGTATTATCAAGAAGGTTTCTTTTATATATTTTCAAAAAGGGCTCAGTACCAAGTTCGATGGCAGTATTAACATATGTTAATGAACACTAACTCATGTTGAATTATTTTGACTAGTTTTCCTTTCTTAACATAACACAATACAATACAATACAATACAATACAATATACAATACAACACAAAGCAAACCAATCATGAGAATAGTAACCTGCTAATAATTGCCGTACGGAGTCAACAGTTGTGACAAACAAACCGTATTCAATAAAATACAACTTTTGCTCTAAATAAACTATTATCATTTTTATTTCAAATTATATCTCACAGTCTCAGATGGATGTGAAAACACAAGTTCAGCCATCGAAAAGTAGTCTGGTAATTTCTAGAATTACGTCATCTTACATGAAGTTATTTTAATATCAAAATGCAAATAATAACAGATACAATGTAGTTAGTATAACACTGCAAGCTTACAAATAACCTATCTGTGTGAAATACATAATTCAAAAATAATATCATTCATAACACGTGGCTCTACGCTATAGGTTATTTTATATATAAAAATGTAGTATACTACTAATTCGGATTTTTGAGCCCAGATACTACTTACTAAGAGTGAACACATTGATACATACAATGTAGGTAGTATTACGCTACGAATTTTACAAGTTATCAATCTGTGTAAAGTCAACCAGTTAAACATCTCTTGATAATATTGGGCTTGTTCACTTTGAAATGTATTCTACCATGACAAGACAGTAAATTTGACTCATACATAAGTAGTGATAGTAACTAAAGATTGTCATGTACTTATCACGATTACTCTTTTATGATGATCAAATCTTCCTCATCACCACCAAAAAACATATCATCACCAGATTGCTGACAACACTGTTTTTTGATGAAAGTAATCACATCATCAACCACGTGCTTTGGAACAGTTGTTCGAAAATCAGGAATCTGTACGATAAAATCAAGAATGTCGTTTCCTTCTTCAGAATCCTCTTTGAAACACTCGGTGACTTTGATCGGCTTTTTCCGGTACTTGGTAGTAATCTTCAAATCTTTGACTCGCTCTTCAAGCTTTTCTCGTACGATAGTTGTACCAATAAAGTGTAGCCTTGGATCAAAGAAATACTCCGCCACTTTTGCAACAGTTTGCTCCCATGGACCTGATAAAGAAAACAGTTGCCCAATAGTTACACAATTTGACAGCATCCATATAGGGAAAACTCGGTAATTATTGTGGATTTGTAATTTTAAAAAACACATTTACTATGTTCTACCATTCACAAAATTGAAGGTTGGATATAAGGGACGGTAGCGTGTCTGTCTGTGTCCGTGTGTGTACGTGTGTGCGTGTCTGTATATATATACACACACACACAATAGTAATATAAGAAAGTATCCTGTCGGTCTTTAGATCTTTTTTGGACTTGCAATTTTAAAGCACCTTTACTATGTGATGCTTCACATGGTAAAACAGTTGAAAAACAACAACAACTAAGTCCGTGTTTGGAAGTTGATTACTGCAAAGAACTGAAGATAATGTGTATTAAAGTGATTTTCAAATAAACTGGCATTTCGAATTCCTTCATACATCACCATGCATAAATAATTTATTTGTTTTTATGTACAATAAAATCATTATTTTCACAGTTAATGATGACGGTTGGTATAGCGACATCTTATGATGGTGTACATAAATACGTTCTTCCCCATTTGATGTATGGTCTAGAAATGTTGGGTACTACTCGTCAGTCTTATGTCAAAGTATTTTCCCACCATTCAGTATTCGCATGATCACAAAATGCACATTGTGACCCCTTCTTTAAACCCTCGCAGTCGTATTTCAGATATTTACAAAGAGCAGTACTATCCGGTATATATTTTTGTGCACAATGTGCACAGCGCTTTGTTTTTCATCATAGTCATTATTATTTGCAAGTTTTGATGGTTTTACATTTGTTTATGATGTCCATTTCGCTTATTTCAGTGAGGTTATACTGGATTAGTTGTTTTTGAACTATTTTTGATTTGGCGGACACAAATAGATTATTATAATTTTATCTTTTTGATTTAAATTTCATGGCAAGGTTTACACTTTTGCTCTGTTTCCTTAGTTAGCTGTATGTCTGAGGTACTATGTTTAAAGAATAAATACTACTTTTAATTCACCTTTAACTAAGCAGATGAACAACATTCCACATTTCTCCAAAGTTCCATACAGTTGAAACACTGTTTCATATGGATCAACGAAATAATAAGCGCTGTGAATAATATGAGCGATGTGGAATGCCTCTTCGCTTTTGGTGTGGTTTCTTTCTTCCATGTATTCTTCAATCGTTGTGAGATTAAACTCCATATTCACGTTCTTCCATTGACCCTGGGTTGACTTTGATGTTTCCCGGTCTTTGAATTTCTGGAGTTCATCTTTGTCTGGTTCGACAACGACATATGTGATTTTGGGGAACCTCCTTGATAATACGTCAATGATTATCTCATCCACCAAACCTAATTTTAAATAATGTACAATTTGACTAGTAAAGTGCATATTTACATAACCAATTTACAAAGGATCACCAGATAATGATAGAATTTATTTCCGGTATTGATTTGCTGTATCGCTGTATTCGCTGGTACCACTCACGAAATACAGCGGCGAGATATTAATGAATCACGTAATAACAGTGCAAATATCTTCTGTACGCCCACCATCCATTGTGACATCTTGGGGTTATGTCATTTGTTTGGAACATTAGTAGCATTAAAGTTTTGATTGAATAAAGTCATAGGTATTGAGAGTAAATAATAAATTTGGTATTATTGGATAAACATACATCCAAAAATTAGATTGACTCACTTACCACTTGCAGTACCAATTGCTAGTACACGTAATTCAGACGGTTTGCCTATGTCAAACTCCTCAAAAGTTTGCACAATGTGTTGGATTCGCTCTTCGTCTACAATAAAAAATCCATTTTTTATCACTGCATTGTATTTCTCGAAGTAAATATCAGGATAGTGGATCAGAGTCTTTATTTCCACAGCCATTTCGTTTGTCTTCAATTCTAATGCAACAGAAATTATGATATTACAAATAGACAATTCTATGTTCTTTCCTAATTTTTTCTTCCTTCAGCCAGGACATATATACAAGTCACCTAAGGGGCCCTTGTCACTACAAGTCGCCAGACGAGTAACAATCCTTATATCACGAGTATTTTCCGTCTGACTGAAGAAAAGTATTGGGCAATAATATAATTATAACATCGCCATTAATATGAAAACAGATTGGAGAAAGTAATGGCAATTTCGACTGTTTTGACTCATATTTCGAAAACAGCAGAACCAGTGACGTAGACACACGTTGTTGTGACGGTAAACTGGCTCGTGCATAGTATAATGGTCATGTCAGAGTATGCTCACAAAAATGTACGACTTATGTTTGGCTAAATTAACAACTCACCAAGATAGCATGGGCCAAAGGAGTGAAATACGCTTGGAGCATTTTATGTTTTTTCTCTCGCTGTTGTACTGGTAGCAAGTGCATCGCTTTGATAATTAGGAGTAATGGCGTAATTTGGGTAGACTTCATGCTAGTTAGTGATTATCTAAGCAAGCGTCAGAATTCTAAATCGTATTAAGAAGCCGTATCTAAATTATGCCCGGAAGTTAAACACTAAACCCAGTCTCATATAAGAAGATATGAGTTCTGATGAAAAAAGAAGCTATTGTTGACGTCCCTTATCTACATAGGTCATATACGTCAATGATGGCGTCCTTGCTAATACATTTACTAATATCTTGAGAATGCATGCTACGACTTTCTAATAATATGATATATACATTGATGATAACAACCACAACTTTTGCTGATGTAGTACTATTGCATATATTAATTCATATGACATTAACAAGACCATGTGTCTTATAAAAGCTTAAAGATGTATTCTTAATAACGTGAGTTATGCATTTCCTGACCTTTACTGCCCAGGGGTACTATCTGGTACAAAATAGTATTTTGATCTTGATTCAAGACGTATACACTATACTCTTTGCAGGCTGTCAACATATTTACATATACATGCAAATATAGTTAAAATGACTTGGTGCGTGACTAACGACGTCTGAGTGAACTCCTAATCTATCCAGAGATGATATGATTAGTTTTTTGACGTCATTTCAAACCATGAATACGTTTTTAACCAATCAACATTCAGAAATACGTGTAATTTGAAGTTGTTATTTGGATGTTGATAGCGCAATTGACGCATATATTATATTAGGCCAACGTTTAAGATGCATGCAAAGGTACAATGGAGGTCACAATAACCTTACAGTTACACACCCTTTCCTTAACTTTGGTAACACCAGCCGTCTTAAAATGAGGAAATAAGATCTAAGTGTCTATCATAAAGTTGTTGGGTAAAGCTACCCAACACGTGACAGTATTTTGACACCGTAAAAACCATCATATTATAACAAAAAGCAGAAAAATAAGGTAAGCTGCAGCTAGCAGCTAGCTTTGTACTTACGTTTAGGGTTCGGTATTCATATCAATTGCGTGACAACTTACTCGAGGTTCATAGGTTAGACAACAATAGACATTTTACGCTCCACCCATAACCAAATCAGACTCGCAGCATATAGGTATTGTACTACGGTTTGGGTCAAAGTTTCTGGTACCCTTTGACCTTTCTATTAACATTTTCAATTAACTCTGAATGCGGTACAATGAATAGTTATAGCAAGTTTATGGATAGTACAAAAATACGATCACAAAAAGTACTATGTTTCTGATCTTTTTTAAACTAATTTCGCAGAGTGTACCTTTCCAAATAGCCTTAGACACGGCAATAACCTTCGACCTTATGGCATAATTACTCAACATTGAAGTTCCATGCATTAAGTTAAGTAGCATAGGCACCGAACACTACTCTACCACCCACCCACTCAGCGTTCATTGCGCTGATTTGTGATCTGATAGACCAATGAGTTAGTAAACCACTGAATAACGTAATCCTTGTATCCCTCAGAGCTTTCAGACATTGAAAAGAGCGCCCCAACACGCATGTCTGATAAACCTTTGGGTTATGTACTTGGTTTCTACCAGCATATAATATACACCACTGGAAAGATAAACAATGAGGCGTGGCCGAGTTGTTAGTCTTTCCAAGGTGTCTACTGTTCTTATGCCCGTCGATTTCATAGCATGTCAGGGTTGGCACATCTCACCCCTTGCCAGACTAGGCAGCGATAAAGTACACACAGACACAGAGATAACAGGTATACATTTGTACGTGGACACACATAATGCAATGTCCCGTGTTCACGCATCATATAGACCCTCCACCAACGTCTATGCGCCATGATTTTAAATAGACTAAACAAACCGAGTCCAACCTCGACTCCTAAATATGTGCTTACCTTACCCTATCCACTACTGGCTAGTTTCAAGCTTAGAGAAGGGAAAGATAAAAAGACTGATATTGGAACTAACAGAACCGATACTACTCAAAGTGACGTGGTATATAAGTTTAATGTGCCAAATAGAGGAACTAAACAAATTTCATTTCTGTAATTTCAACTTTTAAAACAATACCATGTATTTAATATTGACAACTGGAAATGAATTAGTTATATTGCATTCCCTCACTCAGCTCCGTCTATGATTCTCTATTACTGTCGCTGTATTCCTACTGGGTAATTTTAATATTTTATTTCAATGTATTCTCCTTTCATCATTACTGATTTAAATTTTAGTGATGATGATGTCTTCCTCGTCAACTTTACAAAACACGTCTTCATTCTTTTCAAAACAACATTCCTCTCTCATAAACGTAAATATTTTATCTTGAATAGCCTTTGGAACACGCTTTCTAAATGAAGAATTTGTGTAAGGAAATCACAAAGTTCATTTCCATCTTTCGATTCCTCTTGAAAGCATTCATTCGCCTTGAAGCTCATTTTTCTATAAACGTTTCTCATCTTCACATTTGGGATACATCGATGGAGCGTTTCCTTGACGGCGGTTGAGGCAACAAAAACCAATGGAAAGTCTGGATCAAAGAAATGTTGTCCAAGTTTAAGAATGATATTCTCTAGGGGACCTGTTAATATAAGAATATTTTGTATGAGAATTTGGCAAACACGCATGTGCCATGGACATGATATGCACACAGGCACACATTTACATGCAACATTTACATGAAACAGATCTAGACATGTGTGTCTGCAGTCTGTGTGTGTCTGTATCTGTGTGTACGTATGTATGCTTGTCTGGATAAAAAACTGTAAATAATTGTAATTGTCTGTGTGTCTGTCTGTCTGTTTGTTTGTCTGTCTGTCTGTCTGTCTGTCTGTCTGTCTGTCTGTCTGTCTGTCTGTCTCGAGCTCTGTGTGGGTATAATTGTAAGTTTGTGCGTCAGCCTACCTCGCACTTGGGATCACAAGGGTTCTTTGTTGAGATATACAGAATAAAGACAACACAGAGACATCCTTACACAGTGTCTACTCTGTATTTTGTTACATTTGTACTTATTGTTGTTGTCATTAACGAAACACAGAACAGACATAATTATCAAATGTTCCTAGCAATTGTATTTCATAGAATTTACACGATGTAGGGTCGGATTAACCGATTTGTGTGGGTCCTCTAAGCATACTGAAATGCACCCAATATAAATCAACCTCACCTATCTTCAGTCAGGTATTGTTCATTGAAGTATGTTTATTAAAGACTTATAATTGGCAAGGCAAAATGCATCATATGATATTCATTTTAGAACGTGTTTTCTGCTAGTGCATGTAAAGGCCGCTTTAATACATATAACCTGAATTGTTATTGTCCTGGTTCGTTTAAGGAGCACACCATAATCATATTATCATACCATCCATAAAAAAAATAATGGGTCCAATTACAACTGAGCATTTAAAGCCACCCTCAGTCATCAATATTTTTAGTAGGAACGAGGGCATGTGTACAGTTGATGATCTACCTAATGATATATGCCCAAAAAATGTGTATGTTTTTCTTTAAAGTTCATTTAAGACCTAAACTTGGCTACAATGGTATCAAGTATCGTTGTTCGATATTTGTTGTTCGACCATGTTTAATTAGTGCATATATCATAGTTTGCCCATGCTTTAAAAAAAATCCTAAAATAAAGAAGGATTCCTGACATACATAACCCCTGGTCCCCACCTCCATTTTGAAAGGGGGGATTCTAGCACTAAGATAAACTGACCAAAATCTAGCTGATTTCCTTGCACAGATCTCGCACAAACAGTAATCGGTCCTAGTATAGACATTATCCAATGTAGATATATCCACATGGAAGTAAACACTTAATCAGAATTACACCACACATTTACCCTTCACGTACACACTGCAAGCAAACAAACAAAAACTCACAAAGTTGATGAATGACTTTAGAAAAAACCACAATTACCAGCATCTATCATGAAAAAAAACATCCCACAACTTTCAAGCATCCAGTATAAATCCAGTAATGTACTTTGCGGATCATGAAAATAATAAACACTGTGTATCGAATGTATGATATCAAATTGGTGACTTGGTACACCACCAATGGTCTTCACTTTTGCCAGATAGTTCTCAATCTTGGTAATATTAAACTCAAAGTTGACATTCATCCATTTGGAATCACTAGACTTTGATTCGACAAGACTTTTGAATTTCTCAATACCATCTTTATCAGGTTCAACCACAACATATCTTATCTTCTGAAATCTTTTTGAGAGTACGTCAATTATTGTCTCATCAGTGTTTCCTGTGGGCTAAAGTTGATTTTCATGCCTTAATTTCAAACCAGTGGTTACAATTATCAACACAATTCAACTTTAATTCAAAGTCCCTAGCTATTGTATTTCCAACTTACTCCTAAGGAAAACAATCGTGATCTTATTCACATTGGTATTACGATACATTGTGTAGCTTCAACATCGAAAGCAATACTAGTGGGGCATAAACATGCGTGCCATATCATGAGAGACAGAGAGAGAGAGAGAGAGAGAGAGAGAGAGAGAGAGAGAGAGAGAGAGAGAGAGAGAGAGAGAGAGAGAGAGAGAGAGAGACAGACAGACAGACAGACAGACAGACAGACAGACAGACAGACAGATAGACAGGGAGAGAGGGGGAGAGAGGGAGGGGGATGGAGAATCGCCGAATTTCAAAGGTCGAAGATCAAATATTGAAGTGACCTTAATATGTATACTGACTTAGTTGACGCAGGCAGACACTAGAAGCAGGCAGATATGACTTTTACCTTAAACTTCGGACCCTCTAGCTTATTGTTAAACTACAGTACAACTATACTACTTTTGCTACTTTTCTATCTACGTTTATCTCGTATTATTCACACCTGTACTAATCATATCATAAACAAGGCCTGTTTCTTCTCAAGTTCATCACATACCATCCCACGATCCAATAGCTAGATCACGAAGTTCACCAACATGACCTACATCTATTTTCCCAAAGGTCTCCGTCAAGACTCGTTTACATTGATCCCCAAAATAGTCAGAAACATATTTTCTTATTGTATGGTAACGCTGGAAGTATAATTCGCTGTAGTGCGGAAGAGTCTTTATCATTTCGACCATTGTTGCAGCAAGTGTACCACAGTGAGTATACGTGTGTGCATACAATATATGACAGAGTCAACGTGTTATGAGTTGGTTCCAGGTCAAAGTCGCTGAGTAGGACAGCTACTGTGCATGCGTAGAATATGTTTATCAGTAGGTGACGCACGCTACTAGATAGGGTTGTTTTTAAAGGTCAGTGTCTGCCACAGAATACCTCGGCTACCTAACATCAGCAGGTGGTAAATGTTTAATTGGCCCCATCATCACCACATCCAAAGCACTCTTGCCCGACCGAGCATCGCGCATCCGTCTGTGTGTCTATCGGATCCATAATACGTCAATTCTCTGACATTTAACGTCCAGTTTCCTATGACACAGATGTACATTATTCTATTGGACATATAAACATCATTTTGTTGCATGACATCAAGACATTTGACTGAATGGTGGCCATATTTGACATAAAAGACAACTATTTATTGCATAACTAAAACATTGTAATACATGTACATCATTGAAGTCTCTATCCATCAGTTGCTAGCTTATTTGTAAGGCCTTGACATTTTGCCTTGACCTTCAGGGTCAATTTTCAACACCAAGCCATTTCTGGCATACCACAAATAGTTCATATTCTATGACCCATGGCATATTGTATTATTAGTTCATCTATGGTTGTATTTCATTGTGATAAATGTTATACAAATGTCAAATAGAATAAAGGGCATGTTTTATGCTGCTATAAAATTTGAACAGTAGCTAAGGAACAAAAGAGACACAGGTGATTAATACACGTACCTTTGCCTACATTTTCAGGTGTCTTACATTTTATTTTATTTTTTCAACATAAATATATTTATTGAATTAAGTTTTCATGATGATAATATCTTCCTCATCAGCTTTACAGAGTATGTCTCCATTCTGTTCAAAACAGCATTTCTCTCTCATAAATGTAAAAATTTCATTTTGTATGGCCACTGGAACAAGTTTTCTAAACTTAAGAATATGAGTATGAAAATGAAGAAGTTCATTTCCATCTTTCGATTCTTCCTGAAAGCATTCATTAGCCTTAAAACTCGTTTCTCTGTAAACACTTCTCATCTTCAAATTTGGAATTTGTTGATGAAGCATTTCTTTGACGCCAGTTGAGGCAGCAAACACCAATGGAAAGTCTGGATCGAAGTAATATTGACCAATTTTATGCATCAGATCCTCTAGGCAACCTGTAAATACAAGGACAATTCATAGGACAATTTGACAAACACATATGCAGGACACAGATAACGGCACACGGAGGCATATACTTGCTCACAGAACAAGACGAAACACACACACACACACACACATACACACACATACATACATACACACACGCACGCACGCATGCATGCATGCATACAAATATATATATACATATATATATAAATATATATATATATATTTGTATGTGCGCGCGTGCGTATATATATATATATATATATATATGTGTGTGTGTGTGTGTGTGTGTGTGTGTGTGTTCTGTCTCTGCCTCTCTGTGCGTATTTGTGGGTGTGGAATGGAGAGATGGAGAGATATTGATAAATAAATGGTTGAATTCTATGTACTACAAAGTTCCAACAGCTGTGTAAAAATCACCGTGTACTCAAAAGTCTTCTTGTGATGTCAATAATGAAAACACCTGACTCTCCATCTTACAGTGAACAATGAAAACTGTAAAGCTGTCTTTCTAATCAAAAGTGTTAGTTTTGAAACTGTCGAAAATTGTAGTATTATAAATTAATTGCTTTAACAGTAAAGAGTTCCATCAACGGCCAGAGTGTGAGGACAATTTGCACAGATATAAAAGTAATTCTCACTTCTGTGACACGTTTTCAACCTTCAACTACGTTGCAATCAAACATCAAGCCTTCCAAAGGTGATAATAAATATAGATTTTAAAGAACAATTCACCCTTACCAGTATCTATCATGATAAAAAGTATCCCGCCTCTCTCTAGCATCCCATATAAACTCATTAATGTATTTTGTGGATCGTGAAAATAGTAAACACTATGTATACAATGTATGACATCAAATGCGTTGCTTGATATACCATCCATGGTCTTCACATTTGCCAGATAGTTTTCAATCTTGGCAATATTGAACTCAAAGTTGACATTCATCCATTGTGAAACACCAGACTTTGATTCGACGAGACTTTTGAATTTGTCAACACCATCTTTATCAGGTTCAACGACAACATATCTTATCTTCTGAAATCTTTTTGACAGGACGTCAATTATTATCTCATCAATATTTCCTGTGAAGAGAAGAAGAAAACCTTAGGTCTATTTAAAACACCATCTCTGTCTAGGAGTAGAACGAGACGCAGTACCACTTTTGACTGTCTACAGACCCCAGGGGAGAGATCACCGGGGGGGGGGGGTAAATTATGTCAAAGGTGGAACTTCGTCTCATACACTCACCACATTTACACATCCTCTGCTCAGGCTTTACCCGGGTGGAAAGACGTGGTCAAATATTACTTTTCGTATAGTGTATATGTTCTTCAAATGTTTAGATTTGTATTACGTAAAATTATGCAAAGTAGGTCATTGATATAAAAGAGATGCAGTGCATAAAATAGTGAAATAGACATGTCAGACATTTTACTAATAGAACACCATTGATAAATTCTATTCAGGTCAGACCAAATTCTTTTTCAACAGAACAGCTGTTGTGCTTGTAAAGCAAATTAACTTCGAAAACTGCTCCTTTAATCTCCGTTTTCTGATGGGGTCAACTTCTACTATCAAGTTATGGGAAGAGTTCTTAAAAAACAAAATTACACCGGACTATTATTCATTATTCAATCATTCATCCAACAATGCGTTTACCTTCATTGCTAAAGTACCAATAATTATAGAAGTTGGATATTTCAATATGAGGGGTTGGTCTACGAGTAGTATCAACAGATTGAACTCGTTTAACAGGTGGTGGCATTGATAATTACACACAGTGTACATTTGGGTGTGGTGTAGCATCGTGCCTCATGGTCAGACATTATAGTAGAACCGTCAATAAAGTGCTCGTCCTCGTCATCTCGAATTATGTCGCGCCAGAAGTCTGTAGTCAATTGAGAAGTGGACTATTTCTTATCCTAGGTAGACATAGATGACGCTGAAGATTTTAAGTTGACCGATGTACAAAAAGAATTTTGGTTTCTCCCTCCAGTTGGCAACACCAAAGTAGCTAGCGGAATATCATAAAGCATGCGTTCCAGCAGCCACTCGCAAAGCGACACAGGGGTGTGTTACTGTATGGAAACAATTGCAAGTGCAACTAAATTCGATCTCTTCTCGCGGCTGCGCCGCTCGGCATACATAAACAGATTAGGGACGATAGTCACGAGTCTGGCAGCGAGACTATCAGGAAAGGTACGTACATATACTTTTGATTATTTCAACTGTTACAGTGCCACAAATTCGGTTTCTAGATTTTGTGTTTCTACAATTGGTGTATTGCTGATGCTGGCATGAAAAATTCAAATACTTTATTTATAACCCACAATTTCTATTCAAACAGGTGACACAAGCATCCACCTTGTTCCGGAAGAAATTTGATGAACAATTCATAACAGAAAGAACAGTTATAAACGTACGAGTGATGAACACATGAAAGCCGTGTCTGATGTGTTACAACCACCGATGCCGAAAGAAATACAGGTAGGATCCTACCCTACGTCTTTCTGAAAGTGATTCCCTGTGAGACTGTTGAATGTAACACTGCATCGAAGATTCGAAGATTGTTAAGTCGTCACCAGTTACAATACATGTAGTCAAAGATAACACGAAGATTCAAATTACATTTCGAAATCTGTATTTTGTATTTTAATCAAATGATTTCATCTGATTTCGAGCTTCTTTGCTTTCATTGGTTGTGTACACCTGTCAGATTGTTTCTTATTTACTAGTCTGATATGTTCTCCATTGTTCAAAATAAAAAAGATGTGGACACTTTCTTTGTTTAGGTCAACTAGTTGCGGTCAATTTATTTGTTCATAACTCCACCCACCCCCCCGGAAGCGAGCCAAGGCTATAAAATGAACTATCAAGATCAGTGAGCCTGCAAGGTTTCATGTTGAGATAGACACCATAAAGATAACACACAAACATCCCTATAATACAGTGTCTGCTCTGTAGACACAATAAAGATAACACATTTACAGTAATTCATTTACAAGTATATGTTGTTTTTTGGAAAGGCAATGCACTGGTTAACATAACATTTTGTTTTAACTGGTGTTTGTGTATATATATACACACAATATACAAATTGATTATATATATAATGGACAAAGTTGGTATTAGTGTATTATGTACAGTTTTGTACTTGGTATGGAATGTTAACGCACAGGAAGAGTATTCTAAAACAAATTTATTCGGGTGGAGGGTACTTGAAAATTTATTCGGGTAGGGGGGGGTACTTGAAATAATTGGGGCTTTGGAAGGGGGGTACTTGAAAAATTTTGGAATATGGCAGGGAGGGTACTTGAAAAAAAAATAGGGTTTTACAAAAAATCTCCCGACCCCCCCCCCGCCCCCCCCCCCCCCCCCAACAAGTTTTTGTGAAAGCAGCCTTACACGGCATATTTCTAAACTGTCAAATGCATGAAGGAAAACATTGTACATACCGTCCCACGATCCAATAGCTAGAACACGTAGTTCACCAATGTGACCTACATCGATGTTTCCAAACGTCTCAATCAAGTCTCGTTTACATTGATCACCAAGATGGTCATAGCCATATTTCTTCATTGTACGGAAACATTGGAAATATTCGTCTTTGTAGTGAAAAAGTGTCTTGATCGTTTCAACCATTCTTGCAGTGATTATGGATTACGGCGTATTTTTGTGCGGAAAATATTTGTATGTGTGTCAAGGCTACTCATGGAAATGCCGAGTATGCGCGGTGTTATGTTTCACATTCATCTGTCAGATGTATTCAAGGTCTAGATTCTATAAGACTTTCTATGACGCGCCAAATGGGGCCCCAGTCAATGTTGTGGGTCTTTTCGAGGTGTTTCATCAAAACATTATATACAGAATGTGTTATCACAAATACACAACTCATCCATATATCTTTCTCGAGTACAATGTAACACTTTTTGTGGACAAAATATCTGGCTATATGGACAATACAAACCCGAAATTGTAATTCGGAATCCGTAAATACGTCACACTCACAACTATTACGTTAACAATTACATGAATGATGTTTGTGGAGAAGAACCTCTAAATATTGAACTATCATAAACTACCTCCACTATCTGGGGAGTGATATTTTAAAAATGAAGTAGAATCATTCGTCTTTATTTCGCATCTTTAGTATTAACTACATAGTATCTATAAGTGTTTAATCGAAAGACTCTCTGAAATCTTTAGGATCTTTATTGTAATGCTGTGTTGTGCATACTTGTGTGGGTTGTACATCCACAATACTCGCTGACATTGTCAAGTGTGACTTTGGTTAATTAAGACGTCATTTTGTGCTAACCTTACTCGCACATCAATAAAATATAACAAGTTGAACATACTACAACAACGATTCACATATAAACAGGTTTATGTAATTACACATTGACAAATTTCCGTAGTCTCAGTGTTTCACCCACGGCCAATTCTGTTCACTTTAAAAGCGACCACAGGTATAGTAACATAGCAATTGATTCTGGTGGTAAGTTTGATGTTTTTCGTTGTCTTTAAAACAAAGTCACCAGTCACCATGTTGCAGATGACGTCCCCACTCTTCAATTGTATATCTTCACCAATCCGACACCAATCCAAAACGGGACTATACAATATCGATAAACTGCACAATCGCAATACTAGTCGAAATATCCCCGTGAACTTGAAATCTCACATTCTGGCCCCATTGTCAAAGTTGCATAGCTGCGTACGAGATAGCCCAACTTAACTGATAGCAAACCGAACGGTGTGATGCAGTCACCAAAACATGCTCTTAAATTCGCAGTGATCATCCCAAACCTTAAATCTAGCCATCGATGGCACATCTAATTTCAAAAGGATGTACGTTAGCGGTGTTTTGGGGGATTAGCCTGTTTTCGACCGTTAAAGTATAATTTCCGCATTTTACCACTTGTTCATTAAATATTCAAATTTTATCGGACTCAAAAACGGCCGCAATGATATTTTACATGGAAAAAGTGCTAAATCCTTCAATATACATACAAATTTCGTCATATTCCCACTTTTGATGTTGATTTGTTGGTACATGAAAATCGTAAGTCACTTCCGTGTTAGCGAACACTCGATCCGATCGAGCTGAAATAAATACATACATTGTTTGTTCATATTAACTATGGGTCCTTGACTCTCAGGAGACATTCAAATTACCAGATTTTTACAACGTTTCTTGATTTTAAAAGCTTGTTGTGGTGGTGTTATCTAATTTACAGTGTTTTTTTCACCAGAATACACCTCGACATGCTGGTTCACGAGCTGTAGGATCGCCCCGTGCCATTCAGCACACGGCGAGGATGCCTTCTGTTTCACGGTCAGAAGAATTTTTTTTCGAGGATTAAAAAATCGTTCAATATACAAAGGTTTTCTTGCGTATTTGTGTAGGTTATATGTGACAGCTATAACTAAAAACCTTGACTGTGAAAGTTTTGTTAGCTTTCTAATGCAAAAAAGGTACTGTAGTTGTGGGTGTGTCGTGAGTGCCTATTGTTTGGCCGGCTATACATGCTGTACAGTAGAGAGAGATTGTCTATGGTTTAAGTGTGTTATATTTTAATGTACCTTTGGTCACAGTTAGTGATTTCTAAATTCTAGGCTCTGAAACAGCATGACAGTATTTTTTGTTATAATTATTTAATTTTCCTTTTGTTTGTTTGATTGTTTGTTTGTTTGTCTGGTCATAAGTGGTGATGTCAAAGTTCAATGAGTCGAAAAGTTTAAAAACAACATTCATTGTCAATTTTTTTCTAAACAAAAATAGATTGAACAAAAAAATAAAAAAACAACAATGACAAAACACAACAATAACATTGCACCACACCACACTATAACATGACATCACATTGATCATGATAGCAATAACCAAGACCTTGGATCAATTAAACATTTTTTATTGTTTCATTCCTATACATATTTCTTTAATAACATCCAACAATAACCTCATAGTGAGTAACTGACATGCCATGTAACATCACGAACGTTGCTGGTGGCAATCTAATAGTTGGAGGAATGAATAAACAACAATAGTGCGGTTCATTATCCGTGTTTGTACTCTTCCTACGATGCCATTGTGTTGCGTGACGGCGTTGCGTGTTGTCATGATAGTGAGTGACTGACATAGCATGTAATAGCCTATGTCATTCTTTTATTCCTATGGCCTTTTGCACTAGTTTTAGGAAGATCCGGTCTGCAAAACTCAGTTTGGACGACTAAAACTACTTGGCGATCACGTTTTCAAAACAAGCAACACAATGGCGTCGTACGAAGTGCGCAAGCGCAGATAACAAACCGCACTATTGTTGTTTATTTCCTCCAACCATTAGATTGCCGCCGGCAACGCTCGTGAAGAGTTATGAGTCGCTGAATAGGACAGGTACTGGGTGTGCTGGGAATGCATGGATATTGTGTGTGACTCAAGCTACTGGGGTTATTTTTAAAGGTCAGTGTCTGTCACAGAATACCTCGGCTACTGAGCATGTTTTGACATTGTTTACCAGCAGATGGTAAGGTATAATTTGCCCCATCTCCAATGTACTCAGATCTGTCAGACCGAGCATCGCACATCCGTCCGTGTGTCTACCGGATCCATAATACGTCAATTCTCTGACATTCAACGTCCAATTTCTTATTACCTAAAAGTACATTACACTATGGGACAGAAGCACATCATTCTGTTGTATGACATCAAGAATTTTGACTGAATGGTGCCATATTTGACATTACAAAATCATTATTTACTGCATAACCAACAATTCCTACTACATAGACATCGTTGAAGTGCCTATTGCTTGCTTGTAAGACCTAGTCCTTTGGCCTTGACCGTCAGGGTCAATTTTCAACACCAAGCCATTTCTGGCATACCACAAACAGTTCATATTCTATGACCCTCAGGTTCAGTGTTAAAAATGAAGCCACTCCTGGTATATTGTATTATTAGTACATCCAAGGTGGTATTTCCCTGTGATAAATTTAAATTTCTTTCAATGTTATACAAACATCATAAATAAAGGGCATATTTTATGCTGCTATGAAATTTGAACAGTATCTTAGGAACTAAAAAGACAGAGGCAGTTAATTCAATTATCTTTACCCTCATTTTCAGGTACATTTCATTTTATTTTATTTTTACCTCCCGTAAGGGTAGGGAGGTATTAAAAGGGGAATGTCTGTCTGTCTGTGTGTCTGTGTCATCATTTTCTAAAAATCGGCTGGCTCAATTGTAATGAAATTTGGGATATATAATCTTTAGGGTAATAGCTAGACCTGATTAGGGTTTGAGCCAGATCTGTTGTTTAATTAGAGAAATTTGCATATTAATGAAATCAACTAATTACGCAATATCTTAAGACTGCATACTTCAATTCAGAGTATTCGTTAAACATAACAACGTACGTTTGTCCTATAAAATTCGTTGATGTATCTTACAGTGTTACTGAATAATTTGCATAATTAATTATTTTTGGTAATTAGGCTATATCTTAAGAATACATACTTCAAATTCAACATAATTTAGTACATACGTTAACCATAAGAAAACACATATGTCCTATCAAGTTTGTTGATGCACCATAGTGTTAATGAATAACTTGCATAATTAATGATTTTCGGTAATTAGGCTATATCTTAAGAATAGATACTTCAATTCCGATATAATTCAGTACACACGTTATTATAACAATCGCATATGTCCTGTAAAGCTTGTTGGTGTACCTGTCAGTGTTAATGAATAAGTTGCATAATTAATGATTCTTGGTAATTAGGCTATATCTTAAGACTGCATTAAGCAGTATCATACACTCTTACATACATTGACCTAAGAAAGCACGCTTGTCCAAAAAACAAAGCCTGTTACCATAGTTTTTTTTTAGTTTAATGAGTTATTTGCATAATTAGTGATTCCCTTACGGGAGGCATTCAGTTTAAATCTGGTATTATCTAAACTCATAAACAAATTTATTGAATTAAGTTTTCATGATGATGATGTCTTCCTCATCAGCTTTATAGAATACATCTCCATCCTGTTCAAAACAGCATTTCTCCCTCACGAACGTAAAGATTTCATTTTGTATGGCCACTGGAAGACATTTTCTAAAATTACGAATATGAGTAAGAAAATCAAGAAGTTCATTTCCATCTTTCGATTCTTCCTTAAACATTTCATTCGCCTTCAAACTCGTTTCTCTATAAACACTTCTCATCTTTAAATTCGGAATTTGTTGCTGAAGCACTTCTCTGATGCCAGTGGCGCCAACGAACCCCGATGGAAAGGCGGGATCGAAGTAATATTGTCCAATTTTATGCATCATATCTGCTAGACAACCTGTAAATACACAAGGATATTTCAAATCACAATTTGACAAGTTTGCACATACGTAAGACACAGGTTAAGATAGACAGGCACACAGAGGCGTATACTTACACAGAGCAAAACGAAACACACACTCAATGTTACTAACCTCAATGTATTCAAAATTTGAGTACTCTTTCATGTCAATGAAAAAAAACATCTGAAACTTTATCTTACAATGAACAATGAAAAATGTAAAACTGTATTTCTCATTACAAATTTTAGTTTTGAAAATGCCGATTGCAGTATCGCTTTAGCAGTATAGAGTTTCATCAACGGCCAGAGTCTCAATGTGTTGACAACAAATTAAACTTTTATCGGGAATGAAATATACACTGAGCTTGAGTCAAATTTAGGATCCTGACTACAATCTCCATAACCAATCAAGTTATGTCAAATTAGATAATCCCAAGTTCAAACAATCTTTACTACCAATCCTATCTCTTCATAATTGACCAATCATATGAAGGTCAATACCAAATTCGCGCCAATATGTATGGAATGTAGTAAAACCTATATAAACCCCTTTTCTGTGTGATCTGTAGGAGTTTTGTTAGATGTCAATAAAGTACGAGTAGCTGTTCTTATAGTACTTGGTTGTGTGTGGACATCATTCCTTTCCAGAACCTGTTTCTAAACAATCGACTTATCCCACAACTTTTTTGGGAGAAATTGCTTAGGCCAGGAGAATGTACTGAAATAGACGAATACTATAATATGCAGACAATTCAACTTGCACTCGGTATCTGCGGAATGGAATTTTTAAAAAGAATCACTGACCAAGAATCCTATGTCAAACAAAAACATGCACATAAATAGAAGTAATTCTCATGACATCGTGGATGTAGAAAGGTTTTAGGGTCGGCGGTTTAACTAAATGGGATCGGTTGGGTTATAATAGGAAACACACAACATTTGGCCTTAACTAACATGATCGTAACATTAACTTATGTGACACATTTTCAACCTTCAATGATGTTGCATTTCAAACATCAAACCTTCCAAAACTGATAATAATTATACATTTTACAGAAAAAGGTCACACTCACCGGTATCTATCATGATAAAAAGTATCCCACCTCTCTCTAGCATCCTGTATAAACTCATTAATGTATTTTGTGGATCGTGAAAATAGTAAACACTATGTATACAATGTATGACATCAAATGCGTTGCTTGATATACCATCCATGGTCTTCACATTTGTCAGATAGTTTTCAATCTTGGCAATATTGAACTCAAAGTTGACATTCATCCATTGGGAAACACCAGACTTTGATTCGACGAGACTTTTGAATTTCTCAACACCATCTTTATCAGGTTCAACGACAACATATCTTATGTTCTGAAATCTTTTTGACAGGATGTCAATTATTGGCTCATCAACATTTCCTGTGAAGAGAAGAAGAAACCTTAAGGTCTATTTAAAACCAACCAACCAACCAACCAACCAACCACCGAACAGATCAATCAACCAACCAATAGCTAACTAACCAACTAATTAACCAATCGACCAATTAACCAGCCGACTAACCGACCGAATGACTGACCAACAACGCAACCACTCACTCACTCCACCAACCAAACAACTATCCATCTAACAAATCAATCAATCAATCAATCAACCAACCAACCAACCAACCAACCAATCAACTAATCAATCAACCATAAATCCTGCAAACAAATATCCACTTAGACTTAGCTAATGTTATCGCTTGACTATGTGTGTCTGTCTATGTTTCTGAAAGAACGTTTCAGTTGCAGTGCAGCTGTAAGTTGTATCAGTTGGCGCAGTAAAATATAATCGATTATTGAAGCTCACCACTGTTACAATACATATTAACTGAATGTATCAACATATGTTTATCTGGATCTAGTAATCCTGCTCCTATATGTACATAACGTCATGATTTGACTGAAAGAAAAAATCTGTACGTACCATCCCACGATCCAATAGCTAGAACACGTAGTTCACCAACATGACCTACATCGATGTTTCCAAACGTCTCAATCAAGTCTCGTTTACATTGATCACCAAGATGGTCATAGCCATATTTCTTCATTGTACGGAAACATTGGAAATATTCGTCTTTGTAGTGAAAAAGTGTCTTGATCGTTTCAACCATTCTTGCAGTGATTATGGATTACGGCGTATTTTTGTGCGGAAAATATTTGTATGTGTGTCTAGGCTACTCATGGAAATGCCGAGTATGCTTGGTGTCGTAGTTCATATTCATCAGTGAGGCGAGGTATTGCAGGTTTAGATTCTATAAGACTTTCCATGACGCGCCAAATGGGGCCATAATCAATGTTGTGGGTCTTTTCGTGGTACTTCATCGAAACATTATATACAGAATGTGTTATCACAAATACACAACTCATCAATATATCTTTCTCGAGTACAATGTAACACTTTTTGCGGACAAAAATATCTGGCTATATGGACAATACAAACCCGAAATTGTAATTCGGAATCCGTAAATACGTCACACTCACAACTATTATGTTAACAATTAAATGAATGATGTTTGTGGGGAGGGGCCTCAAAACCTCGTCTACATTGACCTGTCATAAACTAACGCCACTATCTGGAAAGTGATATTTTAAAATTGAAGTGACATACTTTCTCATCCCATAATATTCGTAGACATTTCTTCTTTTCCTAAAAATTATCACGGGTAAATTTGGTTATAATTAAGATGTCATTTTGTGCTAATCTTACTCGCACATCAATAAATATAACAACACAATACGACAACGATTCACATAAAAACAGGTTTTAGTTTATTACACATTCGTTCGTAATCTTGACAGATTTGTTATTAACATTTCCGTAGTCTTCTAACCATCGGGCAATTCTTTTCACTTTAAAAGCGACCACAGGTCACATATATCCAGTGACGTAGTCGATGGCTTGCCCGAGAGTCTATCAAAAATCCGACCCTGGCCAAATGTTCCATTCAGTTTACATACTGGGTTCTTTAATGAATGCATACATGATGTTAATGTATTCGATAACCCATGACCCCTAATATGCATAATATTAATAAGAAACATTTCGCCTTCTAAAAAGCTGGCTAGTGAATACAGTCGTGAACATTCCTACACATGTACTACAACTGTGGGAAAAGTCGATTGTTTAGAAACAGGTTCTGGAAAGGAATGATGTCCACACACAACCAAGTACTATAAGAACAGCTACTCGTACTTTATTGACATCTAACAAAACTCCTACAGATCACACAGAAATAAGGGTTATATAGGTTTTACTACATTCCATACATATTGGCGCGAATTTGGTATTGACCATCATATGATTGGTCAATTATGAAGAGAAAGGATTGGTAGTAAAGATTGTTTGAACTTGAGATGATCTAATTTGACATAACTTGATTGGTTATGGAGATTGTAGTCAGGATCCTAAATTTGACTCAAGCTCAGTGTATATTTCATTCCCGATAACAACTTACATTGTAAATCATATGCTTCATTTAAAATATACGGCGCCAAAACAACATTGCATTAGGAATTTGTAAAGTTCTGTTTTAAATCACTGTTGTACTACACATATGAATTTGGTACATGGTTGGGCTTTACTGTTATATCTCAGACCGGTAAAAGTTACAGTGGTATGAGGTTAAATATAGATGACGAACGAACTCTTGAAAAATTAAAAAATAACAGTAAACGTGTCATCTGGGCATGAAGTTGTTGTCATTCACGTCTATTCAGAGGTGGTTTAATGTGTAAAGGCAACGCCAGAGCAATTCGACACGGCAGGTTTCTTTTCAAATAGTTCGGTTTTCATTTACGTACTTTCTTCTTAGACGAAGTGTCTTCACCTGAGGTGGATAAAGGTGGAAACAGCATGTAGTTAATACATAGAAATTGTTATTACAACTACACACGGACCCACATCAGTTTGATTAGTGTTGTAGTGAAAAACAATCGCTCTAGGTAAGAGTCTATTAGAGGACAGACAGTGGAGAACCGTCTATGATTGGAGGCACACCAAACAAACGAATTAATAAATCGACATATTTCTATCATTTGTCGCTTCTTGAAATGTGTCATGCTCTAACAAGAAATGTTTAAAAGGGGTTTGCTAGTTATGATTTTGGAACAAAAAAGGAATTTGGCACCGTGTGTTTGGTGGTTAAAACTTGAATCTTTGAAAAGAATTACAATGACTAATGATGGCCGGCCATTTCCACCAGGTCTCTTTTAACATACCTTATACCCTTTAGCTGTCAAAATGTTGACTCGGTGTTTGACATGTACAGGATTAGCAGTCCTCTACCGGAGCTAATATCAATGACTAATGGTGGCCGGCCATTTCCCCCAGGTCTCTTTTAAACATACCTTATACCATTTAGCTGTCAAAATGTTGACTCGGTATTTGACATGTACAGGATTAGCAGTCCTCTACCGGAGCTAATATCAATGATTAATGATGGCCGGCCATCTCCCCCAGGTCTTTTATAACATACCTTTAACATATTCAGGATATCGAGTCTTTAAATCTGCAGCCAACCATGGCATATCGACCTTCTCGAGTTCTGTTACTAGTTTCTGTACAGAGGCATCCTTGGTGTCTTTCATTTCCCAACGACATAACATCTTATAGATTTGTTCATGTTTGTCACGTGGGTAAGCGAACTCTATTGTATCAATCTCGTTTTCGTCCAGTCCGAGACTTCTTGCGACTGTTTTCCATTCATGCGACATAATCTTGCTGGCCAAAAACTGGAAAGATTTCCGCCGTTCTGCAAGGAAACATTGAGACGAAAAGAAAGATTTTTCATCAGAATGGTAAATGAGAATATTTTTACAGTATTGTACAGAATGTCACCATTCGCATTCTATTTTTCCCTAGGGCACTATTCATGTAATACTGAAATCCTGTTTGTTTCGACTATGAAAAAACAACATGTGCCTGAGAATGTGATGTGTTATAAATCATTTATTGCCAGGCCTTATTCGGACACTAGTAAATAGCAGAGAGTAGATGTCATAATTCCCCTTGTGCTGTTGTATAGCAACTGTATGCATTTCCATAACCTTTCTGCTTTGGGAAAAAGTGGCTGCATAACATATAACAGCTGTGGGAAGAATAAATGACTACTAGTAACCTCGCCAGACAGTTTGTGAATAGTATGAATGTTATGCAAGAAGTGTGTTTTTCGTCATGTTCTAGATCTAACTGTACTGTACCGACTAGGAACTCCCTGACAATGTCATTTACAGTACAGTACAGTACAGTACAGTATAGTATAGTACAGTACCGCACTGTACTGTACTGTACTGTGACAGTTCTGTATTACACTGTACTATACTGTACCGTATTGTATTGTACTGCGCTGTGCTGTGCTGTGTTGTGCAGTGATCATGGTGTACCGTAGTGCACTGCACTGGACAGCACTGTGCCTTATCAAGTATACTGTTGCATAAAATGATACCAGTTAATGCTAGGAGTCACTGGAATATAAAAAATGTATAAAGATTATAATATATTTCTGTTAATAAAGGAATAAAGAAATGTACCTCTATCAACGATTGGTGGCGGTGGTGGTGGTGTCTTAGGTCTATGCTTTTGTTTTGGCTGAAAAATAAGAGACCACTGTTAATAGCTTGTAATGCTAAGTGCTACATTATGATGAAATGAATGTGTTTTTTACTATATATAATAATAATTGATATTTTGAATACAAAAGATGCGTTTGATTAAAAAAAGTCAATTAGATGAAGACACAAATGCATTAACTATATGAAACGCATCTCACGAAGCGTTATTGCTATATATATATATAGTTACCCTCGGTACTACGAACTGCAGCTCAGCAAGCGGCTCCTCGTCTGTGTCTATTGGTGATTTCGTAGCCTGGGTACCATCCTCCCTGTAGAATAGCATAAATCCAACCATTGTCTTGCTCCTAGTTAATGCGCATTCATCATCTACGTCAACGTATGCAAACCAATGGTTTTCTTGATTCTGGTGGTATGTCTTTTTGTTTTTTCTTGTCTTCAAAACAAAGTCACCAGTCACCATGTTGCAGATGACGTCACCACTCTTCAATTGTATATCTTCACTGTACGGCAAATCGGACTCATAATAACTGCGGTATCCTTTCTTTCTGAGAGTGTTCATCCTTTTGTGAAGATAATCTAACCTCTGACCTTTCAACTCTACAAGGTCAAGAAGTAGCTTCTTCTTGTCATCCTTGTGTTGAAGTAGAAGTATTTTCACTTTACAGAGTCCCTTCGCCTTGTAGCTTGTAATAGCTTTGCAGTAACCACTCGCCTTCTTTTTATTTGCACTTTTTATTCGAACCACCGAATATCTATGGAAAAAACACACACTTTAAATACAGTGACCAACTAAGTAGGTGCTAGCCTGCTGTATATTTGATTGTCATCGCTGAAACAAGAACTGAAAAGCAAATCATTTCTGAAAGTGTTCTTGCCTGTTTTCAGGAATTTGCACTTCTTTAATATATTCATAGCTTACATAATACAATATCTCGTTATTGGTAGAGACTTTGGGGGATTGCACATTGTGATTACACTTGTCTGTGTCTATACTAAGTAACGTAGTCCAGTTGCTATATAGGGACCTTTCAGGAGTACGAGTTGATATTCCCCTGTGAGTTATACAATGTTTTATTGCTGATTCCATTCTGACTTGTGCGCAAGTGGGACCTTGAGCATTTTTGTTGCAAGGAACCCGAAATGGTTCAAATGCTTGAGATTGCTATTGGTTAACATGGGTATGATATAGATATCATTACATATGTTTCTGTGTTCACCCTACATGGACAACACGAGTCACCTATGGGGTCTTGTCACTACAAGTCGGAAGCGAGTTGGGACAAAACCCTTGGGTCATAAATCTCTCCCGGCTGAATGATGAAGAAAAGCTTTAGGGAAATTATATTATTACACCTATGCAAGCATATGGTATGAAAACTCTATAAGAAAAGTGGTAATTTTTAACGGTTTGCCACATATTTACGAGTTCAGCGGATCAATTGGCATAGACGCGCAATGTCGTGACGTAGAGTAACTAAGGTATAAATCCCATATTTATTTTGAACGTGCTCACTGGCTTTTTCGTGATATCATACATATATGAAATGATAACCTTAATCAAATCAAAGTCATTATAACACCTACCCGGAGAAGGTATTCCGCAACAGTCTTACAGCATCTTTTTCTACAGTGAATGAAACTTCATCAGTTACATCTTGCCACCCACCATCATCACTCCCATCTCTAACTACTCGTAATTCTGTATCATCTACGGACTTTGACAAATTTGGTGGCAATGTTATATCAATGGCAATTGGTTCATCAAATGTTGGATGAGTTTTGCTCCCTCTGTTGACATACACAATGGGAGAAAAAGACACCGTGTCCAGCTCTGCTTTGTTTTCGAATACGTCTTCCAGAAAATCGGGATTCGTGGAATGAACCTGGAAATGAAATTAAGAGAAAACATGTTGCCGGTTCCAAGATGCACATTGCTTCTCAATGTACAACGCCATATATTTTGTGCACGTGGCTTTTGCACGCGCTACTCAGCAGGTGACCGACCGCTGGGTTTACCTGTAGAATATATACATCTTTGTCATTGATGGCATTTAGACTTCGTTCTATAAAATCACTTACAATCAAAGAGGTCAACATGTCTATCTATCGTTAATTATATATATATATATATAATTACCTAGCACTTTCCTTTGGTTGTAGATACATACAAGTACTTATTTTGACATACAAGAGACGTTTCCAGGGTGTATTTATACTTATAACATTAGAACAAGGTTTTGACACAGTTTAATAAACAATATTACTTTCAGATAAGCTTTATACCTCCAAAGAAAGAGTTGTGTCGTCACCAATTACTCCAGGGGGGACGTCAATGGCGACGTTTGATTCGGTTTGTGAGAAGTATGTACCGCCATCTTGAGTAATGGAGAAGCTATCTCTATTCGGTCTTGAAATGGCTATGAACGTAGATAATGTTCGTACTTGTGTCATTATGTCGTCTCCTTTCTGAAGAAAAGAATTTAAAGAAGGTTTACCTTTTAGAAAAACTATGTTGCTCAATGTTTACAGTCATTCATTTTCTTCGCTGTTGTTGTGATGTAGGAATGTGTGTATATGATGTATGATGCGACCATGTTAGGCTTTCCTGAACACACTAGTAATTTGAACAGCCTTCCCTTCGTATAAATACTAACAGAAATGGCAACTAGATGGTTTCACCAGAACTGTGCCAATATAGTTCATGTTTGAGGCAAAACGGCAATAACTTTCAGAGAAACGACCGTTTTGAATCACGCCCGAACCACGAGTTCTAACACTACAAACGTTTGGCCTACAATGGATACCCTGAACCTAGGATGTCGTCTGCCTCGAGAAAAAACTTAATACTAACATTGCTACATTTATGTTATGGTTCAAAAATCTTACTACCATTGTTACATTTTCTAGTCATCAGGTGCGATAAACTATTAAGTACAATTGTAACATTTTAATCTTTTCGGGATGTGGATTATCAAAGTGTACCAATGCAATATGTTAGTAAGAATGTTGTTGTGCCTGAAAATAAAGCGTAGGGGTGTTTAATTAAAAACTTAAGAATTCTGTCAAACCAGACGATAAACTGGGAAGATCTTTATCGAGCACGTCAACTTTTCTAATGAAGCAATTGTTCTATAAAGTATGATATGAAGTTATAACAAAAGAATTGAACCTACTTGAACAGTTGTCAACTCCTCCCACGTCACTCCATCATCACACTTCATAATAACCATGGTCCTCTCAGTGTCACCTAAGAGAGACTTCCTAACCAGAGTGATTGGTTTGCCGAATGACAACGATCGTCGAGAAGAAAACTTGACGACTTCAGATTGATAAAACTCAAAGTTTTGTAATGTAGGTCTTGAAATCGCCTCATCTCCACTGGTCACGGATAACTTCTTTTGCTTCTTCAAGGCTCCCACTGGCACATTTAGGGTGAACCCGGAAGGCAGGTTGTAAGATTTAATTTCCTAAAGTGATATGTTCAAATAAACGCACGTCTCAAAATGAGGAAAAAACGTAGTAAAATATGTATTATCTGCTAAAGATAATTAATAGCAACATTATTTCAGAAGTATAATATTTAAAAAAAAATATTTGGTGATCATAATTTGTTGTAGATAACAGCCTTGGATATTATGGTCGTGTGTTGTATTATATTGGAAGAACACCCGAGGTCTAGCAGCTGGACTAGGTCTCACTCAGCATCGCCCGTTTTGTATACTGGTTAATTTGTAATTAAACCTAGTCAGCGTTAACGTTGGGCAGGTTGGAATTAAGACTACAGAGCTTAAAGGCATACGAAGTAACCACTCGGCCACTGGCAACACCGACTGTATTATCGAATTTGCTATCAGAAATACCCAGGTTGATATTTCAGGAGAAAAATCTCTGTAAAAATAACAGAAAACGGTGTAGTTTGATGTAATTCGGGTTTACCTCATTACTTGGAGTAAGAGTGATGTCACAGGAATCTTCAAGTATATCATCAAAGTCGTCCTCACTGTCTGACATGTCTGTAGGTGAAGGTATATGAAGATCAAATGTTAGCTCACCTTATATTTTGATATTAGAAAAACAAACAAACAGATTTGTCCAGTATTTGAAAAAATAGCTTCTTGTTTTCAATGACCTTCCCCAATCACATAATGATATGAGTGATAGCAATAAGCTGCAGTGTATTCTCATCCTACTGTGTGTTACATAGAAGATGATAGAGGCCTAAGCCTAGAAAGGATGCAATACGTTGATTGAAAATATAAGACATCTTTTCCGTGGCTTTATGAAAGAGGGGTTCCTGATTCTATATAATAGAAAATTTATACAATTAACCCTATACTAGTCTGCCAAACTCAACTTTTAACCCTTTACTAGTTACCAATTGCCTCATTGCTTGTTGATGAAACCTACTTCCACTTTCAAAAGCATTTTGAAAAAAATATTTCACATCTAGGAAACGTATATTATATAAACATTGTAGGTGCATTTCCATCAAACCTTAAAAAAGCTATGATTTTATTTGACTTCTTACCGACATTTTGAAGAAAGTAGAGCCGTAGGAACGGCAGACCTGCTTTACAAGCAGCCAGCAAAGGCTCCGGTAGAGGATTGTCATCAACGTCAAATTCCTTCAGCCTTGGTAGTTCCACATCCATTGAACTTGGTATCTGGGATAGTCTATTACTGGACAGGTATAGTTTACGGAGGTTCGTCATCGCTATTATCCTTACTAATGACTTATTCCCTAACTTGTTATTTCTTATGCTTAATTCCCTCAGATTATCTAGCTTAACTATTTCAGCAGGGACCACCTTCAGTTTATTGTTATCTAAGTTAAGGACTCTTAATTCAGTGATGAGGGTTAACTCTTTGGGGAATTCTTTGAACTTGTTCTCGTTTAGGTTTAGCTCATTACAGTTGGCCAAACTTCCGAACGATTCTGGTAAGCTCTGAAGTCGATTATTTGATAACTCCAACTTCTTTACGTTACCCAAGTTTCCAAACTCGGGCGGTAAGTCCTTTATTCTGTTGTCACTCGCTGTAAATACCTGTAAATTAGTCAGCATTGACAAGCTCTCGGGGACATCTTTTATGTTGTTGCCACCGACATGCAATTCTGTCAACGATGCCAGCTCACCAATGTTTTCGGGGAGACGCTTTAGTTCGTTGTTGGTCACTTTTAGTACTTTGAGGTTTTTCATTTGTACAATATCTTGTGGAAGCACGGTCAGTTTATTACCATTTAAACAGATCTCTGAGAGTGACTTCATCTGCTTTAGGAATTTGGGAATACTGCTGATCTTATTCTCACTAACGTTTAGAATTCTGAGATGTTTAAGGTTTGCTAACCGTGTAGGTATCTTCTCTATGTTGTTGTTATTCAAGTATAATTCACACAGGCTTCCTAAACTGGTTATGGTATCATCTATTCTAACAATGTCGTTACCACTGATGTCTAACTTATGTAGCTTAATCAGACCTTTGGCCGCCTCAGGAATGTTGGAAATCCAGTTATTATTCAACACCAATGTTTCTAAGAAAGTGAGGTTTGCTATTTCTTCTGGAACGCTTAACAGTGAATTGTGCCCAATATTTATATGCTTTAACTTTTCCAAGTTGTAAATTGCTCTTGGGATAGCATCGAATTCATTATGATTTAAATCTAGGGTGTCGAGGAACCGAAGCCTGGACAATGACTCAGGAAGACTAACTAGTTTATTATTAGCTAGGTCTAGCATTGTAAGATTATGAAGTCCACAGACTTCACGAGGTAGTTCAGTTAGACGTTTGTTGCTGAGATCTACTGTTCGTGCGTTAACATCACCAATGAGACGCTGTGACTTAGCCATAGCTGCATGTGTACATTAATGTGCAATACTTGACCTCTGTAATGTCAGTTTTTGTTCTTAATTTTTAAAGATCTATTTAATGTAGTTTGTTTTTTCTTTTTCGGTGAGTTTCCTAAAAGTATTGTTTAGAAACTAAATAAATTGCCCTATATTAGGTATTACAAGGCAAGCAGCAACTGTGAAGAGAAGGGAGATATAAGTAGAATGGTAAACGTTACTGATGTGTGTGAAGGAGGGGAGGTGGGAGTACCATCTGAATTTGCGTCACAGAAAATGCACTTTAGAAATAAAATGACCTTTGCTCCAGGTCTATTGTTTTGTTTGGCACTGCACCGTGTATTAAACAAACAGATAATGTATTATTTGATTTGATTTGACTTTATTTTATCAGAGCCCCGGATGTAAATCTAATAGATGATTTACCAGATGCAAAACGTTTGAAATATCACCGTGGCGTGGAAGTGTATGTCAGAGTCTATAGTATTATGTACTAAGTGTACTGTAAGGGTCGAAGTCAGCCCTAGGTGTATTCTGATGAAGACTAATATAACACGAGGTTCATGGCTTTTATCTCGTCTGTGTAAATAGAAAAGCCACGAAAACATGTATGTGTTGCATAGGAATACTGGTATGTGCATAGACTAGTCCATGAAAAAACACACCTAGATATACTGGTGTATAGTCGGTAATGGAGATTTATTGTTTTGATAAATACTCAGACACAAGCGCGAAACAAAGAAGTTATTTACACCACAATTTCATACCGTTTTGTGTGCACCAAGGTATCATGGGCATGTTCGGACATTTGGTTCAGAACATGGTAAAAGTGCACATGATAGTGTTGATGGTGGCGTCTGTTGAGCGTGTCACACTTTACTCCAAAACGCTAACTGTTGCATTTCACAAATAAACTCATACCCACAGACACAATCGACCACTAGTTAATTTTCAAATTCATGATGTAGTTATTCAATATTTATAAAGGCGTGTTTTATATACAATAAACATAATTGTAATCGACGAGTGAACATTACGTTCTTTCATATTAGACAAATATTTGAACAATAGTACGAATACAAGCAAAGTTATCGAATCAGCACTTAGTTTACCTGTTCATGTATTAACATACAACATACACCCGTTCATCAAGCCTGACCTTACCTTTCTAAGTTTACGTTTTGTTCTCCGGTCTTCTACGTCAGGACGGCCTGTCTTCAGAATACAAACAACATCAAAGTATGGCCGACAGAAGAAATATGATCGGGTGGCAATCTGTATATGAATATATCACTTTAGTGGCATCAGTAGTCGTCGATGCATGCGTGTATGCGCCGTCGTCATGTATTTATATATTTCAATCAACCTTTGTATCTATCTATCTATCGATCCATCCATCCATCTTCATGTCATATCGGCTTATCACTGAAGCGGTTACCGTTTAATATGTCATGTCCTACGTGATTTAGTGGTCAAACAGCATAGGCACGTTAGAGACCGGCGAGATCAATAGTTCAATGTTGGATTTAAAAAAAAAAATCTTATACTTAGGCCTCAGATAACCTCATCCCCCTTCTAACCAAATTGGCCAAATTGAAAATTGTTTCAGACAGCAAATCAATTTCAAATCTATGTAGCAGTAGTAGTAGTAGTAGTGTTGTGTATACAAAACATGTATGTGGTGAGGAAAATAGCTCTTATATTGGCACTTCACTGTATTTTAGCTATAGTGTTATGCATTTACTATAAGTCGTGAAACATCTTCTATTTCTCAATTTGATGACATTGAGTAAGAAAAGTTGTATTTTGAGGTACAAAACAGATTCCATTAAATGTAAAATTGATTTTGTAGGATGGGAACTAAAATGGCTAAACAAACCACCACCACACCCCCATAGTAAACGAAAGTAGTTGTTTTTATCCTCCATTTTGAGTTATTGATCTTACCCCTTAGACTTCAGCCAACTCAGAGCATTGTATTTAATTGTTCTAATATTGCCTTTTACTCGTCCAGTCCGCCTAATATCGCCCAAAATATAGCACCACAGTTCTTTTGGGTCAGGATAAAAGTAATGCAACACATAGTCAATATATACACAACGAGGTACGTTGGCATACCACGGTTCCCTTTAAGTTCATGACTTGATGCTATGACTCCATATACATCTCTTATTTTCACATATACACCTGCATTCCTATTCAAATGCAGGTGTATGGACGTACCATGGTGTTAATGATTGCATTTATAGACACTAGATACTAGTATACAGTTCGTAACAACTACTGGCCTATTTATAATTCGATTTGGAGACTTATTGCTGTTTTCAATATATTCACAGTGTTCCGAAACATCACAAGCGTTAGTGCAGTTTCAATCCGTGTGCGAGACTGTCATTTTGAATATGATACGATATTATGTCCCTCGACAGAGGCTGCTATCTCATGCTATCTCGGGTAGCTTTATTACTATTGCAATATCCATTGGGCATCAATTTTTCCTTCTTCTTTTTTAATGTACAGCATAATTGTTTATTGTCAACTACCAATAAAGTTAACATTTACCCCCAACCACTGTACACATGTTGTGTTGTTGTGCAGTGCAGATTTCACAATGCCAATTAATTACAGAAGCGGTTGTAAACCTTTTGCTGCTAGTTCTGGCTGAAGTTAAATAGTGCGGAAAGTTTGATTGGTTGAGGCTATTTTCTCACTAGTACTTCTCCAACAACGTTACATATTGCCCTCAACTGAAGCATGTGTGTTACTGACTATAGTTTGGTTTCAGGTGTTTTGTCGTTATTAGTGGGGAAACCCCGCAAGAAGCACGTTTTGCGTTGTACTACGGTTGGCAGTCTATTAATATATCTCCTTGGTCTGCTAATAATGCGTCAACAATTAACCAGATATTGTCAGTTGTAATTCAGAATATGAAAAACAAACTCTTGTGGCGATATATCTTTATAATTCTGTGGAGTAATTTCTAAAGGTATAGTGTATGTGTTTTTAAAACAAATCGTATATTATATCCATATAGTTAACTCGACTAGCCAGAATGATTTACAATTAACCGTAAAGGGAGGGGCGCCTGATACCATGCAAAGTAAACGTGGTAGACAGTAAATTATCAATATGTACGTATACACTTTGGCATGCACTATACTGGTAGAAATAAATCCCTGTTTTAAAAGTTGATTTATAAGTTGTAAAGAAGCACAATATATATCACAGTCTAAAAACAGTGAAAATACAGTGCTATTGAATTATTATGTATACTCAATATACAAGGCATTGAACCAAATTGTGTTTTGCTGAGCAGTAGAGCACAAAGTGCTATTGAATATGCTCAAACGCTGAAAAAAATAAACTCGAGAAAATAGGCAATTACCGAGGGCATCAAATGACAATGCCATTCAATGTTTATCGTCAACGTCTTTTCGATTTGTTTTTGACCTTGGGTTGCCATTAATAGTAGCATATTCTATGCAACCGCCCTCTAACAAATCAAACCGTTCGTGACCTTATACCAACAGATGTAGTCAATAAGCATCTACAGGTCCCGGGATACAGGTCGACAGAGAGGTGAATGTTGTCAACCTTTCCTTTTAGTATTCTCAGAATGAACGAAAGTAAGTTGAAAAAACATGTAGTACCGAGTACTGACAATGGCCGTGCACCAATGGTTTAGCTGATGACACCGTTCTTTTTATTCTGTAAGGTCGACAGCTGGGTCGTCCGTAGATGACCATTTCCATTTCACAACGACATTGCCAAGTATAGTGACCTCTATTTTACTGCGATTTAGATTCATATTGTAATTGTATCACATTTCGTTTCAGTTAAAGGTCACAAATTCTTTGCTAGTGTTTTGCATATTGAGCACGCCATTTATTTCATCATTGTCGTTGTATAGGCCAAGAGCAGCGTCAAGTTAAGACAGGAATGATAAGGTATGTGTACATTTTAGTCAATCCCAGTTCTTTTACTGAAGTAATTAAAATAACTTTCCTATTCGCAGCTCCTGACACGAATTCCATCCCAAATTCTGTTCAGACAAGAGTTAAATTTACAGACTATGTTCAAAAGATCTGCCCATGCATATCATCCAAACAGCAGACCGATTGTTAGAGATTTCTAGCCACAATCGTCCGGTCAGTTACCTTCATTATGTTGCTGTGAATGTAATCCTAAGGCATAAAAACGTTCCCCATGTTATCGACCCCATTATAAAGCGAGTTTTAGTGTGAATGAAAAATCAACTCAGTGCATAACTTCCTGGGATTTTTTACTTGAACGATTGACCTATACGTGCGGCTCTAACGTAGGAACGCGTATATTTCTTAGATTGTTAGTGCTTTCCTTGTTTATAATTATAGGCTAAATATGACATCGTTTTGACTTGAATATATTTCCCGTTCCTTTAAAGAACACTTATCGTATATTGTTACATTTGCAGTAGCAGGATTCATATGACGTTTTCCTTATGAAAACAACTATCTAAGCAATAATGCAGCGTCGTTTTTTGTGAACAAAAACATGTAATTTGTAAATTATTAATATATTTCAAAGGGATTTTAATTAATTATATTTCAGTAATTTCACCGGACAAAATTCACTAGTTACTGGGCTCAAAATATATCATCACAAGAAACCTTTTCACTTAAAATACAACAATGGAATACTTCAAGAGTTGAACATTGCGTACGAAACGTGGGGAGACTTGAATGAAGAGAGGGACAACGCCATTTTGCTTTTTGGAGGAATATCTCTGAGTTCGCATGCGAAGAGTCACCAAGTAAGATAAAGCTTGATAATTGAAAAACAAGGTTTAGGGTATATGTATGAAATGTGGGGGAGGGGAGGGTTGCAATGGGCTCCATGCGTTCGTTATTTCTCTGTCATTCAATATCAAATTTCAATCAAACAATATGATATATCATATGAGACATGTGACCCTTTCTTTTGCGACATATGCAAATTTGACCAAAATGTGACCATTTTGCGATCCAATATGGCCGTCAACGACTGTGTCTATCTATGGGAAAATAATATAAAAGAAAAGTAACCTTGAAAATAAGACAGTGAACATGCAAGTTTCTTTTATTTCAGAATGACCACGAACAAGCTTTCATATGGTAAAGTTTGGAGTTGGGAATTTCTGAAATTTAATTTGTAAAGAAATTTGTCGCCAAGGCACCTTCTTCCTGACATGATCAGCACATTAGAATTAAAATGATACAACTGTAAGGTTTAGACCAACTGTATTTAAGAGCCATAACCAATGGCATACTTCCAAGCGGACGGTAACAAAACCAAGCTTACATACAAAACACTCGAGAAGATGAAAGATGATGAATGACACCAAAAACGGAGCAAATTATTTCATACAGTTTTAACAACACATGGTACCAAAGTATTGCATTGCATTAGATCACAAACCTGATATAATACTGAAAATAGGTTTAATCAGATAATGTGATATCATTTCAGCCAGTCTCAAATATTTAATCGTGGTTATATTTTTTTTCTAAAAGGAGAACACTAGTCCAGGTTGGTGGGAGAAATTTATTGGTCCTGGCTGTGCAGTTAATTCTGACAAGTTCTTTTTGATTTGTACAAACAATCTAGGCAGTTGCTATGGCACTACGTAGGTACACAAGTATATGAATTTCTTAAGCACCTCGATATGTCCCTATTTGTGACTCGACAGCTTATAGCCATATGCAAGAATTTTGGCAAGATACAGTATGCAATGTGAATGGGTTTACTCGTATGTGCTTACAGAGCCTGCTGCAATATGATTTGAAGAAGTGACATAGGGCCGTTGGTCCATTATAATATGTCTGTACCAGAGATAATGAGTATACAGCGCATATTAATTGTTCATTGTGTATTTTCTACAAGGGGACCGTCTTCAATTAACCCATCTACTGGCAAGGAGTATGGAACAACCTTTCCTATGATCAGTGTGGAGGATATAGTTAGAGTGCAATTTCTTTTAATTGATCATTTGGGTATTGACAAGGTAAGAATAAACTCCAGATAACTAACCGATAATGATTCCACTATTGATATACTAGTATTCAGACCCACAGACATTTTTCCACGTCACATTTTCTTTTCAGTCCTCTCAATAACTGTGTATACTGCCTTTGGAAAATTGAATTTGATTTTAAGAAAGGAATAAGAACTTATGACTCGTGACTACTTAATCCAATCCATACTTATGTCTGCTGTGGACCGTCGAGGCAACTGTGTACCTTTGAAAGAACAATGGAAGTGGGAAATATCTCAATTTGGTGCGAATCGAGCGAAATTTATGAGAAATCATGAAATGATTCTCCAGAACCTAAAGTTTATGAAAATATATTTATCTCCTGAAGTGGTGTTCCCCAGTAAGTATGGAATATCAAAGGGAATGATACCAAATAAAACGTTGTGGGTTTTTTTGCATAAAACTCACAAATTATACAGGATCAGAAAACAGTTTGTGAGAATATGTTGTTCTATTACTTATCATATTTCTTTAAAATGATGACATTAAAAGAAAAGAATTATTATCGTTTTGGTGATTTATAATTTTACCATTCAGACTGGGTTTTTTCCCCATACAGTTGTATACAACAATGGGGGCATCCTTAGGTGGTATGTCAGCTCTTTTATCTGCTGTAATTTTTCCAAATAGAATCAGAAGGTAAGCTGTCTGTTCACAAATATATTTGCACATGCATTTACTAACATGTATTCAAAATCGGCAATATTTAGATATTTCTACTAGTAAAACGATATTTGCTGCATAGATACACTTGACAAGGTGTTGTATTACACACTGAAGTATATTTAGCCATCTCTTACTGCGAGCAGAACTCGCACCTTTGTTAGCACAACTGAACATCTTAGGCTTTAAGGAGGAATTGTAGCTAATATATCATTCATAATAACGTGTATTTTTTTACAGAGTGATATCAATATCTGCATGTGCGTATTCCCACCCTTCTGCCATTGCTCAGGGATATCTACAACGGCAGTGTGTAATGTCAGATCCCAACTGGAATAGTGGGAATTATTATGGGAAAATGTATCCACAGATGGGAATGAAACTTGCACGGTAGGTGATTAACAAACGAATTTTGGGGATATATCGCCATTTTGAAGTTTTGATTGTAGGTGCAAAGTCTGTCTGTCTCTTTCTGTCTGTCTGTCTGTCTGTCTGTCTGTCTGTATGTATGTATGTATGTATGTATGTATGTTGTCTTCTTGGTTTGGTTGTTTTGTTCGCTTGTTTGTTTGTTTGTTTGTTTGTTTGTTTGTTTGTTCAATCAAAACCATCTGATATGTATCCAGGTACAGTGTGATTATTGATTAAGTTCATTATAGATGAATAAGATTATGATTATACTGTATTCTGTAGTGAACCGGAAACCAGTGCAATTCATGAGATTTGATGTGATTTGGTCATATTTCTTGACACGTGAAACCATCCTTACTGCAGTGTTTTCAGCAGTTGTTGCTTTCATGTGTGGATTTGTCTGTTTTTTCTCAATTTGACGGAATTTTGAAATTTAACAATACAAGTGAGTTTGAAAACCTAGGTATAAAGCATACATCAGCCAAATGGTAGTCTTCGACTGAACAAATTATGGACGGACTGAGTGAATTATGTTTAAAGATAATACTAGTGAAATCATTTTCACTAAACAAAATCACTTCTATATGTCATTAAATCTCAATTTTCATGTACAGTACAAATAACGTTGTCATGGTGTTTCACGACATGTAACACGACATTTTGTTCATCACTCAAACACTTTCAAAAGCAATATAAACAATTATACACTGAGGATGTAGAAGTGGTCAAATTAACATGTTGATTAACACTGTCAGTTTGAAAGTAACCGATTGAAGCCATTAAAATCATCAAGTACAGCTGTAATGTTTTCAGTAAAAGACTATTCCTACTGCATTATGAATGAATGGCAATGCTTGATCATTCATCACTTTTCAGTGTGATTAGCCAAAAGATCCTGCTGTGTGTGTTGTGTCAGTCTGTTATTGCCAGTCTAGAAATATGTTTACGCTTGTCAAAAACGCAATGTCCCATGATTGAAACACCAATCCAACATCACTGTAACATTCTCGGAAACACGTTAGAATGTTACTGTCTGTATCAGAATGTTTATATGAATAATTTAGTATATACATGAATAATTATATTTCAGTGGAATTGCCACCGTAAATTATAGGAGTTCTCACGAATGGGAACGCAGATTTGGGAGAGAAAAGATTAACGACAGTGAAAATCCTAGTTTTCAACCGTACTATCAGATAGAGAGTTATTTAGACCACCAAGGACACAGTTTTGCTATGAAGTACGATCCAAACTCCTTGTTGTACATTTCTAAAGTAAGACTTAGTAAAGTTTACTACTATTTCAACACATCTTTATCTAGAAGTTTCAAATTATATTATTCTTCAAAATTCTTCTTCTTCTGTTATTCTATATCAATAATCAAAATCATTCTGATGACTGACTAATTTGGGAATAATATTTCATTTTGTCAGTCATCTTTCTGTCACATGTAGTTTAAGTTAGTTCAGAGCTAGCCCAAACTCGGGACGTTGCCGTAACTGAGTGACCCCAGGACAGATTGTGGACTAGCTCCTTAAAGCTTTGACAGTTCATCAATGTGATATAAGGAACCTGCAACATGGCCCTCTCACTTTCGTCCCAAATTTTAATAGAATTATATACAATTGTATGGCTGTGACTGTGTATAAAACATTGAGCAATTCCCAGAATTCTCTCCTCAGTTATATCCAGTTCCTCCTGAAAATCCGAAAATTATTAAATAAAATTCAAAGGCTCAAAATGGATGAGCACTTTTCCCAAACACAATACAAGGACGATAACAGATTAGGAATACTGAAGGGATAATACGGATTGGAAATGAGCATTTAATCAGGATTTTTCATTAATAAAACAACTTTACTATATGTTTCTACTAGATCTAAACAGACAATTTGGAATAACATAGACCAAGTTCGTACTTCTATTTCCTTATTTCTTCCTCTTGTCAAAGACAAAACTGGTGAAATAACATCTTTCGCTTTCTGATATGAACAGGCAATGGATATGTTTGATATAGGAGAAAGTTTCCCGTCGTTGTTTGATGGTCTTTCTAGAATAAAATGTCCTGTTATGGTTCTTGGTGTAAATACGGACAATATGTATCCCGTTGAGCAGCAAAGAAAGCTGGTAGAATTGCTACAAAAATCAGGTTAGACAATTGCTTTAATTCGATTCCATTTATGTATATAGATATTGGAGTAAAGTATACTATATTCCTTCCCGACGGTGCCTCTGTAAGAACACTTGAAATGAGTTTACACCAATTTTAGTGATTGACTGATTTCAAATCGTTTAAATGGTAGAAATCAAATGCTGGTAAAACATAAAATAGAAGCAACAAACATAGTAAACACACACACAAAGACACACACACACACACACACACACACACACACACACATATATATATATATATATATATATATATATATATATATATATATATATATATAATCATTTCTTATCATGTTGCAGGTAATGATGCTGTGACACTGTTTGAGATTAATTCCATATATGGACATGACTCTTTCCTCTTAGATCTCAGTAACTTTGGTACTGCAATCAAGGTAATTATTTATTGTCTTTCCATTCTTGACCTGTACTTTTACTCTAGTACATTGTTTTGTGAGGGAAGAGAGATAGGCAGAAAGAAAGAAGAACAATCCTGGCCATAATGCAATGTCAGCGTTCTCAACCCTCTTCCATAAAATTGATCACTCCCTTATATATTTATGTATCTGTGCGTTGAGGAATAGTAGACAGTAAGAAAACAGTTTTTACCATAGAGCTATGTCAGTATAAGAAAAGACAGGCAGAAAATGACACCTGCAGGAGTATCAGATTCATTTTACAGTACTTCAATTTCATTTTTGAAGAGCTCAGCCCAGCGGCCAAGCCCAGGTTTCAGTATATGCCGGGGTATAGGTTGTTTATTTAAAAAAAAAACATATAATTTGTTAGCGTGAATTTTAAAAAAAAATCTTTATTTTCTTTCACACTGTAAATACTGAATTCAGTAGCTATTGTCGTATAAAATAGTACCCTCACCGTGGAATGGTATGAATACTAAGTTCGGCCTACTGGTGAATACTGGTTATTATCTTAACTTGTTGCAACCATTTATACGTGTGCGTGCGTGTGTTTTACATGCATTTACACATTATTCCAATACCATTTCTGTAATGTAACAATATTTATATTTTTCTGGCAGGGTTACCTCGAGACAAGTTTAACCGAATATGGAAATGTGAGCAAGAGCCGAAAAATACCCGAAAACAAAGATAACACATGGGTAGAAGCAACATCGCAGGAATATGACAACGCATACTAAATGAAGAAGTCTTTGTTTTTCTATACAAAAAATATAATGAAATAATAATCCTTTTCTGTCTATGTGAAGGAAAATTCTTGTTTCGTTTCTTTTCTTATGGAATAGAATAGGGTTTTAATCACAGGTTCTCGATTTAGAGTCATCACATCAGTAGAGTAATATATATTATACATAGAACTGTGCTTTAGCATTGTTTAGAGCAAACTTTTTTCAGCCTGTAACTCTACTAGACAACTGTATTTTACACCTTTCGAACTGTGCTTTTAAGTAGAGTGTATAAAGCCTTCCCTCTCAAAATATATCTAGCTCAAAAAGATAATTTGATCACTGTATCTTGTTACAAATGGCTACAATCTTGCGTTTTTCTTGTTAACATAATTTATAATGGAAACACTACATGTCAACTACAAGTTACTATTATAATGGCATATCGGATTATTGCTGAAATTCTGTCTGTGGTCTTTCAGAGTACTAGTGATGAAGGCTGGAGGGGAGCATTACTTCTGGAAACTGTCATTCACACCTCTGAATGTCATGTGTCTATCATCCTGAGCATATTCACGTCTTCAAGAGGTTTCATTTCTTTAATATGGGGTGGACGTATCCTACTTTCGGATCCGAATTGTTCATCCGTTGGTAAGTGATCGTCGTTTTCTTCTCCATTCAGGAAGTAGAATGTTTTGCATCTCGTACGCTCAATAACGGTTTTGCTTTTTGAAACAGTCTTCTGGTATAGTCATTTACAGCTGGGGGCTACACATGGTAAAGGGATACTTTCATGGACTAGCTGAATCAAGCCAGTTCCATCCTTATTGTCGTATTTACAAGCGACTAGAGGGCTCGACTCTTTAAACAGGAAGCAACGTTAAATAGCTTTGTGGGTCGTGTCTCCCTTGAATGAATAGTTGCTCTGTTCGATGGTTTGTTCAAATCAACAGAGTAAGAACAACATTTACTGTGTTGGTAAACATGATGTCGGTTAGACTTCTAAGGTTGACTGAGCATTTGTTACGTTCAATTTAGTCACGTGACTCAGATGGAACGGCTCGTTTATACAAATCCACATAGCCACCTTTTTGCTTACTTGGATCCAGATGCTCGTCAACTACTTTCGCCGCGTCGTCTCTGCCCATACTCTTTAAAATATCACTCAATGTCTCAAGAGGTATTTTCATGTGATGCATGAACCGCAGAATTGAATGTACTGGTTTACCTGGGTCTAGCTTTTCGATCATATCAGTGTCTGGAAATGAAAATCCAAGTTTGTCGGCAACCATTCTCCAATTGTTTCCAGTAGGATGATTCCCAGTAAGTAGAGCATGGAGGTCTTCAGCAACTTTAACGGTTACTTCATATTCGGGGTTGATTTCTTTCATATAGTATTTAGTAAGCTGTTCACCTACATCTTTCGATGCGTTGGAGGTTATTATAGGTTTGTTTATGTTGATTACAGCACTGCTGCCATCACAAGAGGTTCCCTGCTGATTAACGGTGACTTTAGTACGGAATGCAGTTACTATCGAGCTTTTCGGCTTTAAAACAAAGGTTTTGCTGAAGCTGTTTTCACTTGAATTCCAGAGGCAACTAAAGTTCACAGTCTGTTGAAGTATAAACAAATAACATATTAAGAGGACTTATCATAAGCTTAAATGTTTGTCAAATTATAGTAATTGGCAATTTATAATGTCCGGGCTTACTGTTCTGTTCATCTTTCATCTTACTCTAATGATTAAAATTCTTAAAAGCAATCTCGCTATTTTTTACCTCCCGTGAAGGGGGTATTGCAATGACGATATCTGTCTGCCTGCCTGCCTGCCTGGCGGGCTGTCTGCCTGCCCATCCATCTGTCTGTGTATGTGTCTGTCTGTGTCACTATTTTCTTAAAAACGACTGGCTCAATTATAATTTGCTACACATCTTCCATGTGCTAATCAAGAACTGATAAGATTTTGGTAAACATCCAATGAACATTAATTAGCTATATGCATAATTAAAATTTTTAGTAATTAGGCTATATCTTTGGAACACATATTAACCATAACAAAGCGCATATGTCCTATCAGGTTTCTTGATATAACTTAAAGCTTCTATGTATAATTTGCATAATTAATGAATTTCAGTAATTAGACTATATCTTAAGAATGCATACTTCAATTTCAATATAGTTTAGTACATAAGTTTACCATAACTAAGCGCATATGTCCTATGAAGTTTTATGATGTGGATTAGTTTAATTATTAATTTGCACAATTAATGACGTTTGGTAATTCTGCTTTATCTTAAGAATTTCATAGAATTTGGTGCATATACCAACCATAACAATGCGCAACAAGTTTTTTGACATAGCCTTTTCCTTCAATGAATAATTTCAGTAATTAAGCTATATCTTTGGAATGCACGTTTCAAATTCCTTAAAATTTGGCTCATACATCAACCATGACAATGCCCATCTGATATAGATTTTAACTTATGGCTAATTTGCATAATTAATGATTTTCGGTAATTAGGCTATTTCTTTAGAATGCACACTTCAAATTTCAGATAATTTTGTATTTGTATTAATGGTCGATAGTAAAGAAGTGCATGTGTCATTTAAAGCTTGCTTTTAATAATTAGACAATATGTTAACTGTGCAAACTTCAAATTTCATTTATTTAGTTTCATATAATTAATTTTCCAATTTAATGGTACATCATGGTACATCATGTATAATAGCTATAGTTTTGAATTGTGCATTCCAACAATGTGTATAAGCCCAAAAGTCTATGGTTTTGCCCTTACCGGAGGCATTCAGTTTAACTTTGGTTTAATGTTGGGTTGTAAAGTTCAGTATAAGTAGACAATTCTACATTCTCTAGATTATCTCTGTAGTGGAAATAAGGAGATTTAAGTGTTAAGTTCATGTCTTTTTAGTATGGCCTTTTGAAACTTTCCGGACACATTTGCAAAGGGAGCTGAAAAATATATCTTATATATGACCCTTCTGTCTAAAATATATGGGGTATATGTAAGTGTGTGTGAAAATCTAGTTAAAGCGATATAAACAAGGGCAAAGTCCTGTGATACTCACTGTATCCTCCTTATCAGTGCACTCCCAATCTTCAGTATTAGAAACTTCTAAACACACGTCCTTATTGTTGTTGTGAATTATAGCAGTCTTTTCTGCATCTGCCAATGTCCCACCGAGTTCACTTTCTTGATTTTTGATGAGCTGTTAAAAAGAAAGAAAAGTCCGACTAAATATATCAAAATATACTAAAAACAAATTCCAAGAATAAGAACATAGTTCACGAATATTTAGTTTATTGTGATATTGATTATATTGATTTCAAACCAATGGTTTAAGCATCGAAGAAAAAAACCGGCTCCTTCTGCAAGGGAAACGACGGCTCTGAAACTATATCTATTGCCTGGATAAATGTAGCAAGAAACTGTACTCATTCACATTTTCTACCATAAAGTGTAGCATGTTCAGTTTCTTGTTGGTTAATGCGTGGTTGTATATATGCACATGTTGCTGTATACACGAATTCGGGAGGATTAGACTTAACTTTTTCATATTAATTATATTATTGCATGTCTCATTTCTTTGATTAGGCATATTATATACTCGTATTAAAATGAACGTTCCCCATGACTATTGTTCGTTCACATGCATGACATTATTGGAGTAGAAGTGAGTATGACACTGGTAAAATTCAGACCACTATAGAAAGATATGCATATTGCCTTGCTAGCAACGCGCATAGTGTCCACCGATACGTGTTACTTGTCTGTGTAGTGTCCTACTAAGTCTTTGTATTGCCGAAGTTTGCCGATTGCGCGCTTTTCGTGCATTTTCGCAATTGCTGGTTTGCGCTCCTGGTTTCCTTTGGGTGTATTCGAGACAGATGCCATTAGATAGTTGATGTTTCAAGGAACGCGTTCAGATATAACATCACTGTAATTTCTTGTTTTATTTATTATAAGTTATAAGCAATTTAGTGAATATATAACGAGCAATTTCTAACTAATAATTCAACTTTAAAAAATATGAACTCAAACTTCTCGGATGCATTGTTATTGTATGTTGGTTGAATATTTCGATGATTTGCGAATTCCTGTTTGAAGTTAAGATGGTACGACAATGATACCTGCATTGCATACCAGTCATGTTTGTTTTCTATAGTGGTCTAAGACACAAACACTTCCTTGTCTGTGTCTAAGCTTGAAAGTACTATCTTTCGATATGGACTCAAGAGTACAAGTACTGTTTGACAGGGTTACTATAATAGTTCTCACCCCTCTGACTTCTTGTGTCTTTTCTCCAACGTGCACTCTTAAGGTGACGTCCTTACCGGAGACCAGCTCGTCAATGTAAGCTAAAACAATTAGACTCATTGCTTCGTGTGGTTTTGGATTTTTTTCACAGCAGCAAGTAAATTTTGAGAAATGGTTTGTGAAAACAAAGCAGCGGTCACCAAATACGACCGACTGGTACATGGCCAAGGGTTGCCAATTATCTGTTTCGCCTTCAGCCGTATCACTTGTCAGGATAGCCGAGCGGTTTCCCTTACGATCAAAGTTGAAGAAATGCGGGAAGGAAAGAATGAGCGGCTTCAGAAATTTAGTACCATGTGGACCACAGGTTACAGTCAGGCCAAAAGGCCAAGTTGTAGTCCACTGTTTACTTAAACCAACGAATATTGTCATTTCATCTTTGATTGCTCCTTCTGGTATTGTAAGTTCGATTTGAGTATCGGGCACCACTATATGGTTCCCACGTTGATCAACTTTAGCAATAACTACTATGCCCGCTTTCGGTAGATTAAGTTCATTGTCTTGAATCTCGTCAATAGGTTCTAAAGAGTAAACAAAAATGTCATATATATTTTACTGAATAGGGAGACTGTTATATGTTGTAGTTTTTCTCTAAACCAACATACTAGGCAGAATAGCTGCCTTGGTCATGACTCGTTACCTCCATACAAAATCCTAAGAATTATCTCTGTCACAGAAGATTCCGCTTTAGTATCAGTATCACCCCCACCCCCCCATTTTCAATCGGCAGTAATTTATCCAAGAACAGTACATATTAGATGAACCGAAACCAACTTCACAGCAAGAAATGTTAGATTTAAGTGATAGAAATGTCGTTTAAACAAATTATTTCTCTCTCATGACACATGCGTTTTATAATCTTTAAAATGAGATAAATATCTGTAAAGAGCTACATTAAAGGAGTTATTTGGAGAACTGATAATTTGAAGTCTCTGATAGTATTTTAATTGGATCTTTCGGGTGACAGATGAGACACGTTAGGTCGTATATCGACATAATGGTACACCGTTGAATTGATTTAAAGAGCGTGATGAGAGAAATTGTCCTCTCATTAAGATAAAGGTAGTAGTATACGTACGTGTTGAACTTTTTGGGTAGTTTCAGAATATAGCAGCAAAACATTTGCCCAAAGAAAGAAAACACAACATGTGTCATATACAAATCAAAGAAGTGCTATATAATTTCATTACGTATAATGCACTTACCTTCAATGTCACTTTTTTGAGGAATTGGATTTCGAGCTTTATTTTTTAGCGGTTCACCTACAGAACAAGTCCATATGATATAATATTATTTGAGATTTATCTCATTTTTCTAACCACGATCGTAAGAGTATGTACATGGTATATAACTCATTCTACAAATAATGTCGTGAAAATGTCATGCCCCTGCATATGTGTGTCTATAAACTTACAATTTACATAAGGACTTTCTTCGTCCTCCTTGCATTGCGGCTTCAGTTCGGAATTCGTGACTCGGTCGGCACCTACTTATGAATAAGAAAGGACAAACATTCGTATCGTATTTGTAATTGTCTGACAACAGAAGTAGAGTAGCCATGTCATTTCACTCACCAGCAAATAGTGTTCTATTTACAAATACACGTATAAATAAACACACACACAAACACACACACACATACATACATACATACATACATACATACATACATACATACATACATACATACATACATACATAGTACGTATACATACATACATACATACACACACACACACACATACATACATACATACATACATACATACATACATACATACATACATACATACATACATACATACATACATACATACATACATACATACCAACTACAGAGGCATTTTCTTCCTTAGTGTACACAACTTTGGCTAGTTGCTTGTCTCCAGAATTCTTCTTCTTGATATCTTTAATGAATAATAAAGATGAAATTTCGTTTGTATGTTTAACTAACTTAAATGCGCTCTAAGGACGCAGAGGACATTGCATAGTTGTGACCACCTGTTATATAAGTAATAAATCTAAATATGCTATGCCTGTTATATTTTATCTATCTTTTCATCCATCCATCAATCCTGCTATCCATCCACTCACCCAACCATCCATCAATTCATCCATCCATCACCTTTGCATCCATCCATCCATCCATCCATCCATATATGTATCCATCTAACTATCCATCTATCTATCCATCCATCCATCAACCCATCACCTCTGATTAAAAAGTATGTTCTGCATTGGTTTGGTTACAAGGCCTACGGTAGTCCTGCTTATGTAACATTTGTCCAATATGAAAAGAATTTGATGAATCCTGAAAATATTTACGAATGCAACAAACATTCATTAATAACGATATTGAAAATCACGAATACAAATATAAGATTAACGAATATACCATACTTTTGACGAACATGAAAGTACATGTAAGTACATGAATAGACATTGACGAATAGTAAAATGACATTTACTAATAAAGAAATACAGAATATGAAAATAACGATTTTATGAAAAAAAAATGTGTAAATTAAGCAATGAAAAACATGCATTTTACGAATACAATGTGATTTTATGCATGAACATTTGTTTTATTAAACATTGCAACACATACAGAGGGGCCACTCGAATTATATTAAATTCAATCCACAAGTTCTAATATGCCTCTGTTCACCGGTTCAACATTAAATGGTTTATCCGTTAATTCATGAAAGACGCCCGGCTCTTGGGTCATGTCTTTATCATTTATGTCATTGTCTTCGCATGTCACTCTAGGTTACGTTACTAACCTTTTACGTGGTTATGCCTTTTATTCTTTTGAAATTTCTCATTCAGTTCATTGGTAATTGGTGAAACTGTATTCGTCATTTTTTCGATGCCTGTAACAGTAAGATTCGAATGTTAGTTAATGTATACTTATTAGGACGTTAAAACTCATAAACACACACTGGGAAAATAATTCAACATACAATTCAATTCACAAGCCAAGTTGATGTTTTTGAACAGAAAATGGGGAGTTTATAACCCGGTTTGTCTATGTGACGATAACCCTTGTCTACGTTACTGGTTTCCAGGAGCTTGGAAATATGAGCGAAAACGTTTCAAATCAACATTATTTATACCATTTTTCCAAAATTGCACTTGAGGAGGTGTGATTGCATTATTCCCTAATATAGCTGTAATTTCGCGCCCTCGGTGTGTGTTTATTTTATACCTTTGTTTTTACTTATTTGTTGTGAATTATTAATACACGCCTTTGAATTGTGGCTGCCTATACATAACCACCTCCTTCTTGACACATTGTATGAATACCCAGTTCTATGTTTTTTATTTTGCAATTTATTCCAATGTCAATGATTGTCTTGATCCATTTCCATCCGACTGTTTTCAATCAAAATTCAACCTGGTCCCGTTTCTTAAGAATGTGATATTTACAAACAACTGTAACAATGTAGTGATTCCCAGAGTTCTATTCAAAAAAGCAAAGCTATAACCTTTGATGTACGTTGTGCGAGAATGTAACTAAAGATGAAGTTGGCGGTCATCAGTGTACCATACAGATTTTAAAGGCATACCAAACTTACTTTCATATTCTCCGTCGCTCGGAAATCCTTGTTCATCCATTTCATCTATAAATTATTAATAGGAGCACAAGTCAACGTTGCAGAAAAAAAGATAGCTTAATTATGTTTTACTCGATGTATAACCTCTCCTTCATCATTCTTGTTTCCTTCCTCGCCCGGGTGTGTGGATGGGGTGGGTGGGTGGATGGATGGATGGATGAAGAGTGAGTGAGTGAGTGAGTGAGTGAGTGAGTGAGTGAGTGAGTGAGTGGAGCGAGCGAGCGAGCGAGTGAGTGTGTGTGTGTGTGTGTGTGTGTGTGTGTGTGTGTGTGTGTGTGAGAGTTAGTGAGTGAGGTGATATTATTGGACAACAAAAATAACAGTTTGTGAGCAATCGTCATTGCGATGGTAAAGTCAAGTTCAGCTTGGTAAGAGATAACTATTAAAATATACAGCAAATTGGGAGCGCATGTGGCTCGTCGTATCATTCATTTGACATCATATTGGTCCGACTTCTTTGTGATAACAAGAATTGCATTACAATAAGTCGTGTACATGCAATAAATGTCCTTGTATGACAACATAACCCATGCATATGACAGAATTATGAAACAATCTACTGTACAACAATTATTGCAATAAATGAATCTGATTTCATAGGAGAAGCATTTGCAGTGTTGGTGGGAAGGTTAAAAGCATTTATTTACATTTGGAAACAAAATTTAACTGAAACAAACGTTTCCAAGACAGGAAATGTAAACACGATAAAATGCACCATATTAAAAGTCATAATACAAAAATGATAACGTTATGATATTGTAATATTCACTCACCCTTTAGTAAAACATGACGGGGTTTATGATCAGCGTAATCATACTTTAAATCACTGTCTAAATGTAAACAGAGGGAGAGAAAGTGTGTATGTGTTTCAATCATAGATAGTACAACAGTAAGACTTCACTGTAAGGTATGTCGTATCGCCCTCACCGGCTTGCTCTGAATGGGATTGACCAATGTTTGAGGGCGCCCCGTCATCGCATATATTACAAATGGAGATATAGTACGACATGTGTTGATCAACCTCTTAACCAAGCTGCGATCCAAAATGCAAGATTACAAATCGTCGTCACTGTGGCACACCCTTTAGCGTGACGGCAAGTTCAGACGAAACGATACGTGGGATAATCCGACGTTCTTTGCTTAGTTGTATTTGGTGCGGTAAAACTAACTATCTACCGTCTTACACACACATCTCAGTGGGTGTTTAATCAAACCAAGGTGGCACAAAGTGGGTATGAACCCAGGTAGGAAAACACTAAGCTAACCATTGGGCCATCGACTACAACATGAACAGGTTTATAATTCACGATAATCAACGACAGACAGACAGACAGACAGACAGACAGACAGACAGACAGACAGACAGACAGACAGACAGACAGACACACACACACACAGAGTCAGACAGACAGACAGACAGACAGACAGAATTTGTAACTAATACACCCCACCCCGTAATGTTGTAGTAAATCTACAAGGTAGTCTTACCTTTAGTAGTATATGGCGAATAACGCATCATTTCATAATTGGTTTCTGAGAATGACAATACTTGTGATATATTATTTACGTAAGTTCAGTAAGAATAATCAACTTGAAAACTAGCCGATACTTGGTGGGTTTGAACCCAGACTATAAGAGGCAAATGGGTAACCACTCTGACACCGACAATCCACGACATTAATTTAATTCACGACATTAATTTACTTCACGAAAGCCCAACAAAAGACAAACATGTACATAATTGTAAAGTTTTACTCCCCCAGCAATTTTATAGATTTATCAGAGTTATCGTTACTCCCACTGAATTTGATGTAGACCTACCTTCATTGACCCAGATTTGGATTTTTGACGAATCAGTCGATTTGCCATTTACAGCGGTTTCTAAAATTTAAGCATGTAAGACGTGTATTTTTTACGTAAGTCCATTAGCTATTAACATGATTGTTTTATTTGCATTTCAAGGCCAGCGGCCCATGTGCAAGAACATTGCATTTCTATATCGATAAGCAAACTCTATACACAATGAATAATTAATACACAAAACGTAACTTTGAAGGCATGTTCATACCTCAACGCTCAAATATTTTAATAGTGGTTTGAGGCCAAAGCACTAGAATATTTTTGGCTTCTCAGAAAACGCTACGTTCAGTAGCAATACAGTCATAGAAGAATTTGCAAAACACGCAGTACCATGTTTATCGTTATTCCGTGAAATCACTTGGATTGAATGATTCTGAACATGCAGTTATAATTCGAAAACGACAAGGAAGTTATAAAGATGGAAGAGAAAAACGCGTGTATATTAATAATTACTTATTAATTGTATCAATAGACCTTACGTCGAAAGTGTTTTAATAGTAAATGTGTCCATAAGCTTTTAACTGATACGTTACACTACTTCACATGACATGGAATGACATTGAAAACATACTTGATACTAAAGCTGTCCTAGACAAAATAAGTTGTACCACATTATCTCACCAATTTGAATGGAATTAGAAATTAAGGTAATGGTTTAAATGTGATGCATGCAACTCTCAGTTAAGTTTTGTATCTCCAATTTGGAACAAACAAGTTGAAACAAATAGTATCGTAGTCAAAACTGGAAATCAAAACGCAGCTAGATGAATAAATTATTCTTAAACTCCGGAATCTAACATGTAAGTAATGTGAAAATGCTAAGTTTATGATAGTGTGTAATAGTTACTCACTCTCTTCTGAAACGTCAATTGGGTTTTCATACGCTTTTACATTTCCTAATTGTAAAAGAGAGGAGTGAAGTTTCAAATGTGGTCGATATTGGGCGCCAGATGTTCAGCATGAAAGTTTCTTTATCATACTATTGTTAAAGTCTGTAGTAAACAACACAATGCACAAGATTTATACTTCATCAGTTTCACTAAATTCAACACAAAAAAGACCAAAATACAAAATCTACAGTAATTTCAAAGTAGTACCCAAAGAAATCGTGTGAAAAATGTATGCGATATAAATACCTCATAAAACTGAAAGTAGGCCTACCTTCAATGTCACGTGACCAATTAGATATTGGACCTTTATCTCCACCACTTTCTGAAAATTAAGAATGCATGGCACATATTTACTCTGCGTATAAGTTTTGTAAAGTTCAGTAATGGATGCATTTGAAACTATGCTATTTCCTCATCATCCCACCATTTCGATCAAAATTCATGCCAACCACGAATGGTACGAAAACTCAGCTATTGCACTCAAATACAGAGGATTTCAAACTATCGTTCAGTGGATGTGCTTGATACGACCGCACAGAAATCAATAAGAAACTGTACGTGCTACAAATTCATGGTAAAATCGCCTATTGCTACATTTAGTCAGAATGAAATTAACCATTGCATTTAAACCAACGTATTCTAACAAGACACAGATACACAGACGCCAACCTTTTGCTGTTTTACCTTATGTTTGCATGGTTACACGTCAGTTTACTTCCTTTAGACAAAATGTTGCAAGATACTGCATGCATTCAATCTTTTTATTGTCTTACCTGTGTAGTTTCCAATTACTTTTCTGCGCGACTGTATCAAACAGAGCCTCTGAACCGTATTTTGAAATACGATGTACATTAGATAAGTAGTAGGTTGTTGTTGTTGTTGTTGTTGTTGTTGTTGTTGTTGTTGTTGTTGTTGTTGTTGTTGGAAGAAATATGTTCTACAAAATTTGTAGGTTTTCTATCTATATACTTTGAACAACGCATTGTATGATATAACATACATAGGGATAATAATTGGCACACGAATAAATATTCAAGATGGAGATACACAATTCTCAGTTTGATGTATGCACCAGAAAACACATTAACATTCCATTTTACGAGAATGTGACACAAAAATGTTTATGCAGTCAAGAATAGTAAGGAAATTTTGAAGGCAAGGTTTAGAATATGTTTGGTGCACAATTATATGTACAAAACCATTTTGTTCGTATCCGAACTTGATTTCTATCTTTTATTTTTATCTTTATTTATTTTTTTTTTATTTTTTTTTATTTTTTTTTGTAACTTGATTTCTATTCCAATAATACTAAGAAGCTACGATGAAGGTAACAAGAAAGACATTATATATTTCGTTAAGAATGCATATGTCTTCATTCAACATAGCCTTATATTGTGTACGCCTTGGTATGCAGGAAGATATACGTTGTTTTGGGGGTGTTTTTTTGTCTATTTGTTTGTTTGTTTGCTTGTATTTTTATGTTGCTTTTATTTGTTTGTTCATGTCAATATTTAATTTATATTGAGTACGTTTGTATTAAAATTAATTTTAAATCTAACTGAACAGTTCACTTACCGGGAGCTTTTGACTTCGAAACGCACATACCCATCTTCTTTCCAAAGTGCTTACTTTTGTGTTTAGGATATTGCTGCTGTTGGTGCTTAACCATGAGTAATGTGATGCTATAAATCTAAAATAACAAATATAAACAAATGTTAGTGTTAGAGAATGTCTTCCTTGCAACCATCATAGTTGTGTGGAAAGTACAGTCTACTCAACATCACTAAAAGTGATCCAACAGCCTACTTATTTCCGGTTGGAAACGCCACTCAATGAAAGGATGGGTTCCTGTTCATGACTCTGTAGTAATTGCACGAGAGTAATAGCAACAGTGTTTCACAAAAGTGATAATAAATCAAGTTTACCAGACACAACATATCCAATACCAAAAACAGTTGGTGTTATCCCAGACAACAAACAAAATGTCTTGGACGTTATTCAAAATGTCGCCACCAAACAAAGCCACATCATTCTGTGTCCCAATGTGAAATATTCTATTCGTACCTATAAAACAACCTTAATTCATGTTTGAATAATTGCACACATTTTCAGTGAGTCTCACCATTGAAGTATAATAGCTCATTGGTCTCATCACTAAACGTCAGAGTGAAACATATAGCTACTTAAATACGTTAAAATGCAATGCTATTTTCTATCGTTTTTATATCGAGAAACAGATTGATGGCATACCGCCCTCTATATACGATGCGATAATAAAGAGTATTGTATTAATCTACAGAGACATGTTATGCACTGTGACGTCACTTTTCCCAAGGTGATAAAAAAGAACTTGATTAATAAGCTAGAAAGAAGTAGTCTCGGTTTACTAGACCCTCCGCCCGCCCTCAGCAAACATATTAATAATGCTTCCCCACCCCATGATTTCTTGAGAAGGTCAGGGGAGCTTTCAACATCAGACGCTACAGTCCCGAAATCAACATGGACAGGGGGCATCGAAGCACCTTTACATCTACAATCGGCTAGTCACATGACAACGTTGTAGTCTGCTGTATTAAACTATGGGAAGTGTCATTCTGATGTTGCTTGTCGACCAAGACAGATCGAAAACTCAATGCGAAATACTTTAAACTGATTGTGCGTTATGCCCTGTGTAAGTCCGTCATGATATTTTTATTACAGGGAAGCTAACTCCAGAACGTACCTATAAGCTATTATGTAATAAATATTAAATATGATGTAATTTATTTCACCACATCCCACGCCCCACCAGGGCTGTTCGTATATGTGCCACCCTTTTGGATATGTGTTCTAGTAGACATTTCGTCTAAACTGTTGACGGGGTTGTTTTTCTACCTGAAAATGGGAGCCACTCCAAACTTTTTGCAATTTTGGTAAATTAGTCAAACTGAGGTCCTTGAAGGAGACGTGAAACTCACCTCATAAAGACTAAGCTAATTTTAATTCTCTGGCTGAGATTTTATCAACGGTTGTTAGATATTCGGCATGCCCTTGAAATACTTGTCTTTAGATATCGATGTAACGTGTGGTGGTCTAAAATTGAAACATTGAGTTTTGGTCACATTATGTCTAAATTGGCGTGTGGAGTTGCCAGCATTGCTAGGCCACACCTGAAACAATTGGGAAACTTGGAACAGCGCAAACTTTTTTATTTGAGGTCTTAAACTCTGCTTTTCATACCTAAAACACAAGGATTATTTCATACTTTGCTGGAACATTATTTTCATTTATTTAACGACTGTCATAAAAATAATAGAAAAACAACAAACTTATTTATATGGCGATAGCGATGGAATGAGGTCCTTGCTGTTAAAGTGAATGGTTTCGGTCACATAGTCGTGTATAGTCGAGTATATCATATAAGTGTACAATGACATCATGTTTTAAAGTAGTGACAACTCTCTATACGTCATCAAATTGACTCAGCCAGTTTTTCAAGGCCACTATGTGTTTACGTGACGATTATCACGCTCGGAGAGCATGGTTAATGTAGTCCTTCATGACCTTTGAACCAGGAAGGGACGAGCCTTACAATGTTTTTTTTTTCTTCAATTCTTTGCTGTGTTATTGAGAACATATTCAACAATGCAGTAGACCGTTAAATATGCATTGTTGACGATACCTTGTATATTTCCATCTCACTAACAGCATAACAGCATGGAGACATACACATTAAATATAATATCTATATGAGCTGTCTTCTAATACCACAGATGTTATTATTTCCTTCACAAATATATGTTCCCTGTCATCAATGGCCACGTTTCTACGATCTAAAGGAGGTATATTTCATATATCATGTTCACTGTTTTGATGACGTCAGCAGTTAAAATCTTGATACTAGTCACACCGCTATGTTATGACCATATATATTGACTGCAGTTTTCTAACAACGAACAGTAATAAAGGAACCACTATTCTGAAAATAAGAATGTAGATAGTCTGTGGTGTACAAATACCAATTGAACAATGAACAATAATACCACAGACAAAGAAACGTTTCTCTATTGTGTGTGTGATAGTCTTTGAAATTTGCGGCCTTCGCATGATAAGGGGTGAGCTTTCTTATAAGACTTCAAACTTGCATAATGACATCCACCTCCAAGGTCAAATAACAAATTTCTAACTAAAGCATAATTAATACACATTATACTGCATCTACATATTCGATAGTAAGCATTCGAGTTTAATAAGTAATAAATTAAATCTTTTACCATGACATTTGTCTTCAAGATCAAACAGCAACATTCACAAATAGCTAATAAAAATGGAACTTGTGTACCTATAGACTTCTTTTACATGTCTGCACTATGTTTCATACAAAATACCTAAATTTAAATCTGTCAGAAATGACATTTGACGTTTAGGTTCATCTTCAAATTCTACTTGCAAAAGAACCGGAAATTGTTCGGAATATTTATATTCTGCAGTAAATGTAGGACGTTTGACCTGAGCAAAGATAGGCTACGACGTGGATGTCGCGTGATCCATCCCTCCTGAATCCGTCCTGGACCGCTCCTGAAAACCACAATTGACTGAAACTATAGAATGGGGCAGTAACCTACTACTATTTTTCAGTAGAATTTTCAAGGACAGTTAGAATGCGTCCACAGAGCACATAGGATGATCAGGGCGGTTCTGGAAACCTCTCTACGTTGTCCTAAGTCAGGACGGTTTTAGGACAGGTCAGGACGCGTTTGCGTCTACACTAGCCTACCGCCATTGAATACCTCCTAAGGGGGAATATTTCGTTCCGTATAGATTAGCTGCCATTAAATAACCACCATTGCACCTATCGCCAACACATCCTGGACAAACAGTAGAAAACATTTCCGTCGGACAAAAATTTCCCATCGACGGAGAAGATCATAACACCTTCGAGCTTGGATAAATGAAGAATACCGAAAATATTTGCGACTTTGAATGTAAAGTGATTCAAACGACATGAAAGTGGGATTTGTTGTAATTTCAAATTTTACGATTATAAAAAGTATCACTATCCATTTAGTCATGTGACAGCCTAAGAATCGGTCATGTCCGACAAATATTATTTTTCCCAGCGTTCATCATCAGATTTTAACAGGAATATAATTCCAATGGTGACATTTTGGAGTACTACGGAACATACATAGAAACTCACCTTTTCTAGGGATGAAAGTTATGCCTTATGGCATATGAGTTGTTTCTTTAACTTGAGTTGTCACAGTGTATTACCCAGTATTTACTGAGCCCTGCCGCCGCGTCTGCATATTGCAAGATTTCAACGATTATTTGGACAAAATCTTCTACAAGCGCTGTTAGAAACAGCTGCTTGGGATCCGTGATGACCACCCATGCTCGATAAATGACATTTGTGTCTTTTATTCGCAAAAGTTAAATTCTAAACACCTAGATGTCATGACGACGCGTTTGTGTTCAAGACATGTTTATGTCCACAGGTTCATACTATAGGTTAAGTAGCCATCTGGAGGCGTTCCGCCATATGCGTCAGTGCAATTACCTAATAAAGGAATGTTTGCATCTACATATTTTCTCCTACCTTCTTATCCGTGCAAATTGCTGATAACTAGAATTGAGTTACACTTTCGACTTCATGTTTGAGAGATCAAATATAAAACTACCAAGGATTTACTTTGTACAACGTAATCACTTATTAACCAGGTATATGTGGAATACAGCGTGAACCAATGCCAGAAAAAAATGTTATGTAAATCCCAATATCTCTGTGCCCTTTGTACTATGACGTGTTTGAACTAATAGGGAAGTAAAATGTGTGATTTTCCATTTTCGATATTGTTGAAAATGCTTTGTTAAATGACGTTACCCATACTTATACACATCTAGATGCATGATATTACTATCATTTATTATATACATAGACCCTCATATTCCCAGGGTGTGACGTGGAAGTATAGTAATATGAAAGGCATACATTTCTTATTACTATGCTTTGACGTCACACTATAGTGATATGGTCGGAACTACTTTGAATTATTTGTAAACATCATCAACCTGTACAGTTACGATGTAGTTTGGAAATATAGTTTCCTTGCTATTCATGGATTACCGAATATCGACCATCATCATCATCAGTGTAATCAGTGAACAAATGCACCTCGTTTGGACACATCTATCGCCTTTCGTATAGCCACTAACGTACGTAGACATGCTAACATCAACATCATAAAAACTTCCAGTTGTGATAGTTGCACAACGCAGTGAAATCGTTGTCCGTTAAATTCAACTATTGATAGAACTTTTGACAATGTGTTTTTGAAAATTTCACAATGTTTTCGACATTATAACTTGCCAGTGTTGATGTTTTTAGCGTATGACTCTGAGCCGAGTTCTATGCATAACCGGTGTAGGCACCCATTCGTAATTAGCCAGTCTCTCGATATGTCTCATTTTTCCCGATGACAGTGTCTATATGTTGTCAAAGAATTAATAACTTCTCTTGACAAACATCCCGTCGTTTGCAAAATGTTCCCTACCTGAAAGTCTGTGGTGTAATTTTACCGATCTCAACATATACGGCCGGGGGGGGGGGGGGGATACGGTCGACATGAGAGGAATCAGTCGTTCTCGAAGACATATCACTCATTCGGAATACCAGGAGATTATAAATAAAATTTTAGTGCTTATTTAGCAAATTTCACAAGTATATCCGAAAGCATCATGGAAATTGAAAACAATGGTTTCGAAATCATCACTCAATACTAAAGAAAATGAATTTAGATGTTATAGACAAGTCTGGAATTGATAGCAAACATAATGGAACGTATACTGATGAATAGCTCTTTCTGTATTGCAACATAAATCCTCGTGTACTGGATAAAACAATCACACAAAACTTTACACAATCTAAGTGAATTAATATGATAAACAGTCACGAGAAAAGCTACAATGCAATCTTCGACGAAATGTGTGCTATTAATCACAATTTGATATCTTTTCCATCACCATTGAAGGGGAGAGAAGAACAAAAACACTAACACATAATAAACAAACACACATAGTGATACTTAGATGTTATTTATGACTTCTGATTCTTCCACAATTTTTTCTAGCTCTTGCGTGGTCTATAACCTTAATTTCATGAATATTGTTATATGTTCCTATAGGAATGTTTTTTAATAATTGTTCTATTCGTGTATATGTTCTGGGCCCAGGTATATGTTGTATGTATTGTTTGCTGTTTTGATGACATCGGAAGAAATAAATCAGACCAGACTCCGTCTGTTTGTGCTTGCTGATATACATGAACAAAACCGCATATTATTTGTGGAGCACATGAAAAGAAGTGGTGCTTAAAGTGCTAAACAATTATTACCCCATAAACTGTGCAACCTATAATGGTCTACCTCACATTGCGTAATTTCTGAAACAGGGCCAGGAATGTCGTGTAGCTATATATTTACTTGATAGGATAGGTCTTTTCTAGGTCTGAATCGTATGATCACACTGGAGATAGTTTTCCTTCAGTCCTAAATCAACTAATTATATCATTTCTGCATGATCAATATAAAAGCCCCTGAGAATACAGGTTGACATGCAGTGAAAAATGGATATGTTGACGATGTTGATGTGACAACAGTACCATGTGCATATACGACGCATAATAGCATTCTGTACCACATGACATATACCATAATTGATGTGGTTGCTAGGGGCATTGCTCTCACTTACATTGTTGATAGGCGGGCATCCCTCTAGGTAGCCAAAGTCAACATTTGGTCAAACCAAATTTTCTCACTCTGTTTATTACAGATGATAGTTAAGATAACAGGATTTTTGGAATGGCCTTGAATCAAGGCTGAGAATTTCAAATCAAATGAATTAAATGCTTGAAAGATGTAATTTATTCCTGGAGAAATTTCATAAAGTGGTCCTTTAAAGAACACTGAAAAGCTACCATATTACTTGACCATTAATCTCGCAATCATGGTAAGCCAAATGTTGCAACGTTTCATGGTAACATTCTGTTTGTCATTATGATAAAGTTAATTATAGCAACAGCAACGAATTGGAAAATCCCAGACTGTCCCTCCAATCACGCCATGGTACGAAATGGGTCAGCGAACAATGGAAATCACACATTTCAGGCGTATTGTTCATAGATTAAAAAAAACAATGCAATGTGTTGTTGTTTTGGCATCGATTCAATTAGACAGCCTTCAGTAATTACTATTGGGTGGGCCGTCAGAAGTCTATTGGAAAATGTCGTGTGATATGTGTCCCTCTGCGATTCCATTTTCTAACCATATGAAATCTGAATGCCTTCAACGATGGCAAAAGCAACTTTTGATAGATTCGGGAATGAAGACATTGCCTTTCCTTATCCCGCAATTCTCGGATTACCTTAGTTAATAAAAATTATTCAGTAATAAAATGTCATATATTAAATATTTGGTTTGTTATGTGAAACAAGTCTTCGTCAAAGACATACCCAAATGTATTTTAAACTAGTTTATTAGACTAAGTGTCCACTCAAATTGTCAGAAGAGTGTTTACTATTTTGGCAGAGATACCATATCAATATGCTCCTGTGCTGTTGCTGAAGGGAATAGCGCCATCCAGTGGAAGGGTTTTCCCAGTGACAGATGTCGCTGAAAAATACGCCTGCATATCTACAAGCTTAAGGCTCTCGCCCAATCAGAATGCAAGATTGATGACAGGTGACTTATAAAAACACATGTACATCTTTGCGATTAGTTGACATAAAACAGTGTGGCGAGTACGTCATTCCGTAACAACTTATAAACGAGAAGTCGTGGACACAAGATGGTGAAACAAACACTAACGATACAAGAAGTATTAAACACAAACAAATATATACATATTTAGACGGTTATTCTACAGCAAAATGAATAGATGTACATGTACCAAAGAAAATAAGATGAATGGGATAATAATGTGAAAGCTCCTGTAGTTTGAGATGTTTACCCAATACATTGTTAAATGGTTTAACAGGTGTGCTTTTTGCTTATAGACGTGCAAGGTCAATGCCGCCCAAACCATTCGAAACAAAGGTTGCTACACACTTTGGCTTCAGGTCTATGTGATAAAGCATTATTGATGAGTCAGAATGGTCAAATGTTTGAAAACTATTGTAACAGTTAATTATGCCAAAAAAAAAAACAAACAAACAAACAAACAAACAAACAAACAAACAAACAAACAAACAAACAAACAAACAAAATCATTCTAAATTTAAAAAAATGCCTACCTTATATGTCCAAACACGTACATTTAATTATCAAGTGATATTATATCATAGGTATAGTGGTTACCTTTGATTTTCACAAATTGTAGTAGGGGCTCAGATATGTTACTTTATACAAACGCCGTATGTCAGAGGTCGCGTTTAAGCTTATTTTGTGTTGAACGGAATACTATAGCTATTTCTTGTTTTGTTTTTAGGCCTGACATAGGGCAGTGAAGAAGTTCAAAAATAATCAACTCGCCGTTTTGTCCCGTATACGTCAAGTGCATAATTGTAGCCATGTTCACATTGTTGTCAAAACTTCAGATCAGAAATTGTACACAAGTCACAAGTTAAAGAATGTCGTCTACTTCGTTTCACCCACCGACAGTGTGTTGTTAGCGATTTACACCAAGCCAATGTACAGGTTTAGTAACACAATAATTTGTTTTATATAGTTGCTAAAACTGTCAAATCTAAGTACGCCATACAAAATGTTTTAACGATACGTCATATATTTGACTTCTGTTTTTGATGCGAGACTGTTGGTCCTGTTTCAATCTCCTCACCTGTATTTGTCCAACATCTACCATCAAATCCTGAAATGGTGTAATAAATGCGTGTATTAATCACGCCGTAAACTTTGTCTTTTCTCTCTACCCTTCTCAACTTCTAATAAATAAACGATAAATCTGTCAGGGTTGAAGATACAGACAATGTACTTTGGCGAACTTGATCCCCCTTATCTTCCAAGCGTTGAAAAACTTGAATATCATTTTTCAAAACACTTGGAAAGTTGTCGGCAGAATCCTTCAAACCAGAAATTCTGTGACTCTTTGTGTTTTGCTACTCTACACACTAGACATATGGGTACATAACGTGTTTACCCACGCTTTGGTGTCGGTAGTCTACGTATATTTCTCAACAATACAAACAGTAAAGATATGTCAAAGTTCACTGAGGATACTTTAGTATTTTGAATTGGAAATAATAAATTGCACTGTGACTGATTGATAACTTTCCTCGTCTTTAAGACTAAGAATCGTTGGTGGATACTTGTTTGTCTTAGAGTGTGCACCAAGTTCTGTGGAGGATTAATTTGATCGAAGACTGTTGTCAATGCTTTAGTTCCTCCTTTAATAAGAAGTTGACAAAGGAGGAAATAGTTCGACGTCTCTGGTGTTGGTGACAGTTCTTTAGACAGGTCAATGTCTGACATTGCCTCACATGAAAACAGCAACGCTGGTGATTTGTAGCAGAGTCCACGTTAGCTGCAATGATTGTAGCGTTTGCTTTGATTTTGAGGTTTTGTTATGCTGTTTTTGTGGGGTTTTTTCCGTTTCGATGTTTAACCTGAAGCAAGCGCTACAATTCCTTTAACAGAAAAGCAAATAGACGGAAGCGATTCAGAACGGAATCGCAAAGTTGAGTGAATTTGTCTGCTAAATTACGTCATACCTGACAAATCTGACACCAACATTAATTACGGAGTCTTCAAGACACAAGAAGTGTTCAGAGGTACCCCAAATCCGTCAAAATCGGCAAATGTAGCAATGCATGCAGCATTTTGAAACGGTCAGTACGCTGACATCTTTCTCACGTCTTCAACGTGTGGTCTCGTTTATTTGCGTTTGCGTTACAGGAATTGTAGCTTTTGATTCGGGTTTAAACATCGGAATGGAAATAGGCACAAAAACGGACGAAAAAGCCCTCAAAATCACAACAAACGCTGTAATTATTGCAGCTAAATTCGTGTGGGCCTTACCGTGATCTTGGGCCTTACAGAAATAAACTCTTCTGGGTTTGCCTGGCTAGGCCGATCTAGAAGATATCCTTATTCGTACTGGGTACATTCCAAACAATTTGAAGGCGTATGCCATACGAAACTTGAATTCTTCAGACTGTGGTTTGCTGAAGTTTCGCAGCACAGTAGTCAGTAAGGCTTACATGATATGCAGTAAGCTCACTTAAAGGTTAATAGTTCAAGACATGCAATGTTGATGACAATAGAGCACATTCCTGTCCTACGGTTCCGATCGAAGAACAACAATTCAGCATTGTGGTACACCTTACCATTATATTTACAGTCTATCTAGTACATGAGTTCATAGATATAACCGATTATGACATAGTGAATATCTTGGAAGATGACCTCGTGTCATCTGTATTCATGTTTCGGTCAGGTGCCGTTGCCATGCAATGATTCCAGACTTCCCACACGACTTTAGATACCTCAATATTGGCTTTTAATTGAAACCTTTCCAGAAGCAATGCTAACACAAGGGGAAGTTGCTAGACTGGCAAAGTCGTGATTTTTATTTGTAACGTATTTATTTATTTTTTAATTCTGGTGTTCTCAATTAAAAATGCCGATCATGAAATCTCCACTGACCACGAAATCTTGTATGATTAAGTAGCATCGTTTTCACCAGAATCACTGCTGGACGCTTCTGTATAGACTTTTTGTGATATAATTCAATCATGTATATGATATGTATGCATATGTAGTACATGTATTGCCATATCGAGGTCTTCTGTTATTACCAGTCACCTGATTCAAACAGTCACCTGATGACTCATGTCAAATTTCGTCTCCCAGTTGCTGTGAGAGGTGAAGGTTCACATTATGTTAAACACGGTTCTTCTTCTTCTTGATATAGTTCAAAGGTCATTTCGCCTGTCAATCACTTATTCAACAAGTATAATTACCAATGCCGAATCACTACTGGTAAAAGTAGAACCGTCTAGTTGTGATTTTGTTGAGAACGATGTTACACAACCTGCCCGTCACACCCTGCAAACAGGTTTAGTGACATTAAGCTACGGCTTGTGAAGTTGTAAGGATGTATATAGTGTCAATATTGTATGACCTTCTCTGTTCCAAATTAAGCCGACATACATGATTAACATGTTTAAGAGGCTCATAATTTGATATGTGATGTCTAAACCATTAATTAGTAAGTTTAATAATAAATCAGCCAAAACATTCAAACATAGAACATGTATGACTCACTTATGATGATGGTGGAAAAATGACGAAGGGTAGGCCTATATAACTTCGTAAAACCGGATTTAACTAACTGAGGGCGCAATACACGATTCGTAAATGAGGCTACATGCCACTTGAAACATTCATGAGAACCTTTGTAAGGTTAGCTTTTAGACTATTTAGGGGAGAGGCATAAAAAAGTATAATAATGTAATTTCCAATTCTATTTTCTTATTAAGATTAAACAATATTATAGATTCAATGTGCTTTGTAACATTATGCAAATTAGTGAGCATAGTAAGTACAGGCTATTCGGAAAATAAAGAATCTTTTTATCACTAGGCAGTTTGCCTCAAGAATCACGAGTACGACACATTACCTGAGTTAAACAAACAAACAAACAAACAAACAACAAACGAACAATCAGTCAATCAATCAATCAATCAATCAATCAATCAGTTAGTCAGTCAGTCAGTCAGTCAGTCGGTCGGTCGGTCAGAACAACGACACAATACCCTTTCCATTCCAATTACCTGCTCTGTCATCTTCCGTTCTCGGTAGCAAGGGCATGGTTTTTTTTCAATGACGTAATCAGGGATGCAGAAATGACGTAATGTTTTAAGTCGACGGTCATCATCATCCAGTGCAAGACAAAGTACAAATTGAATATAAAATCTATTTTATGGCTCATATCTGTATTTTCTAGCAACATGATATTAATTGTTATGCTTGGAGAGCTTATACAAACTGACGAAAGTTAAGTAGATCAGGATCACAATTAAGTACAACAACAATAAATGTCTACACTTGGTACTAAATATTTAGTACTGCTCAGTAATAACATTTCGTTCACGTTTTGTCGAAGGTGATACCAAATCGGCGTGAAAAATGCTGATCGCGATGGAGCGACTTACACGTTTTTCATGAACAATAACTATCGGAGTGCGATACAGTATATTACTGAGACTTAAACCCTCGGTAGTTTATCAACACAGACGTTAAATGAATTAATAATATTTGTCGGACCAGACGACGTTCAGGTGTCAGGTATAACTCAGTTTATATAGTAAAATACATTGCTGAGAGACAATAAGCTCTTAACAAATAATATTAATTTTGTTTATATTTTTTCCATTGAGCAATATTGACCCCTTTCATTTCGAATATGCACTTACAGCAAACCGCCATATTGTAAACCTTAAGAAAAAACTGGAAAGATGCACATGGGTACGGTAGGACAGCAATTTATTGAAAAAATTAAACATTTCAAGAAATCAATTGTCGTGTACACAGGTGCATTTGAGTATGTACAAGAAAAATGTGGAAGGACGTATCAAAAATTTATGTTGACAATATATGATCCCTTTTTACGCTGCCGGAAACTGACTCACATTTGCAAAAGCCTCTACCAGATTCACAGATGTGACAAACATCACAAAATAATCATGATAAATTTGTTATTATTTATATAGCACAGAAATTATAGCTCTGCGGTAAACTCAGCATTCCCTTGAGAATACAAAACAACGTGTTAATGTGTGATAATGTACAGTAATTTCATTCACCTTTACAAAATGTGTACGCATAGGTCACTCACCAAGAGTCGGTGCTTTATCAAAACGTACGTCTGTCGTTCCTTTTCAGAACCAGAAATTGTATGGTCATAACAGTGTAATTCATGTATGCTGCTCGCCTTCTTGACTGCCTGATACTATAAAGTTATGGCAAATGGTGTTCCAACCAGACCCTTATTATCAAATATTCTTAGCAGATGCTTATCGAATATTCAAATCCCTTTCATCGGATATTTACACTCAAACACGTATCATAGGATAAGATTCTGAGAGTTCTATTTGAATATTCAAATTAAGATACTCATCAACGAATATTTGAACCTACAATGGTTATCACGGGACATGAAAAAAAAAGTCGTCTGGCTCGACAAAAATCTTACTAAGTAAACGTTGGTACATTTTATCCTCTAGTTCAACAACAGTTTTGCTAACACTGCTACCTTTTATCGCCTTGCTCGGCAAATACATCTGTTGGTAAGAGATTTATTAAGTCAGATGGTAAAAATGAAGGAATTTTGGTACTATTTTTGTTGAGCCTGACGATAAAATGTAGCAATTGTGGAAAGATTTTTGTGGCGCCAGGCAATAAAATGTAGCACTGTTAGTAAGATTTTGTTGGACCAAACGGTGAAAGGTAGCAGTGTTGGTGAGCTTTTTGTCTATCAAGACACCATTTTGTTTCAAGTCTTGTGATTTTATTTGTAATCGTTATCATCAAATTTACACGGCAGGCGATTTTTATAAAATATCATGTGGTTTTGAACTACTGCCTTAAAATTTTGTCTATCTCCACTAATCTTCAAGTGCTGTATGCAAGTGAACATTCAAATGTTTTTGTTGGTTATTTATCATGCAGTGTTCTGTGTTTGTTAGTAAAAATCATGACGAAATGTTGGTCGTAGGTTAACATCATGGACTGTTGCTTGATGATCTAAAGTAGCTGGCCGATCAGTGTTATAAAAGTTTGGTTGTTGTTCAATATCTAGAACTTTTGTTTCCGGGTCATCATCATGAAATTTTGCATGGTCATCACTATCAACATCATGAAATGTTATTTGCCGGTCAATATCATGAAATGTTACTTGCCGGTCAATATTATGAAATGTTACTTGCCGGTCAATATTATGAAATGCTGGTTGCCCATCAATATCATGATATGTTGCATATCGGCCAATATTATCCAATTGGTCAGTTTTTGATGGAGATGATGGGTTGCTTCTGAATTCAAACAGTTCAGTAGAACCGGTTTGTTTGCTCTGGCTGGTAGACATACTTCTTGACCCTCTCCGAGTCTTCTGACAAGTTGCAAACACTTTAAATGTGCATAAACTCACAACACTTTGTCTGTACTCACGATGTCTTAAGACAGTGGTAATTGGTCCCATAAATGCACTACCAAATGCCACTAACATGCCTCCGACGACATACACATTATTTTGACAGCCGTCACAAACTAATTGAATATGGAGAATGACTAAAAACGGCAACCAAAATAGTATTATAAAAGATAGAATCATCAACAAAGTTATGGTACTCTTCCTGTTACCCCTAAAATTTCCTGTGACTTCTTCCACCATTTTTGGGCGAGTCTTTTTTATACGTTTCACTGTCTTTCGGGCAAGTCGAATCACGCTTACATTGAATAAAACGATTGAAATAATACACGGTACCAGAACAACGTATATAATAACGACAATGTGTGAAAATGTATGCGTAGTTGTCGGCGAACACACAAAGTTGGTATCACTTGCTTTCCGCCAATACGTGTTCCATCCGAGCATTGGAGAAAAGCTTAGTAAACTCGCGAACAACCAAACCAATGCTATAATGAGCATGCGCCTTCTCTTCGTCATTTTTCTTGAATATGAAAATGGTTTCGTGACCTTATAGTAGAGGTCAAATGAAGTGACAAGGATGTTCAGCATAAATATGACCAAGGCATATGTTGGCAGACACGTGACACCAACACAGATCCAATAGCTGCGAAATTTCTCAGGGGAATTAATCAAGGTTATAACTAAGGGCAGGATAACTATACCCACAAGCATATCCGCTACCGTTGAACTTGCGTAAAAATAATACGACTCGTGGTTTGACTTTCTGTTCACACCAATCGTCACTAAAATGACAGTATTCAGGAGAACGATGCAAATACTGACTGTTGTCATGACAACAGTGCCGACCAGACCGATTCTTATTGGCGAGTCCACTGTTGAATTGTCGTCTGCTATGCTCCCATTGCAACTTTCATTGCCAATAAATTGTAACAGATTCGGCATATTGATGTGACAGTTGTTTAGATAATTCCGCTACCGTTGCCAAGACACGGTGCTGTTGGCTGTGGTAAGGTCATATCCTAACACTACGGTATGTCCACACATCAATCATACTGTTCTTGATCTAGTTGAAGGTAATACTCCGCACAGCTCGAATACACATTCACAGTAAATTATGCTACCGTTGTCCTTCTCCAATATTGTTATCTCAATTAGTGTACCACAATAAATAAACCTGTTCTCAAAGCAATCGCGAGGATTTGGGTCAGCGTTATGCTTTGTACAAGTGAAATGAGCCTAATTACAGAAATTGTTAGAAAAGTGCATTCTGCCCTCTCCTAACTATACCTATATATAGTTGAATGTATAAGAATATCCACCCATGTTAGTAGCCGATGTCATCACAGTCAATCTGCTGGTTGGTCTATACCGCACTTCCAATGGTTTATGTCCAGTCAGCTCAGTAACACGGTGACGTAGACCGCTAAAGTAGCAGGAGACAGTCGTATGTAGTAGTACTACGCCTGTTTAGATTAGCCGTTCAGCCTACCCTCTCCCTATAAAAACGTCAGTGGTTCCAATCACAAGGCTGTGCGACTGTACGTATATCCCAGGGGGAGCTACAGTACATAGTTAATGTAGTTGAGGGGTCGCCAAAAGTATCGAAAACTGGATAGGTGCATTAACTGTTGTATAATCCACCATTTTGAGGCAATAACACAATTAACAGCTAGGAACATCCATACCCAGTTCTCAACAAGACGGAAGCACGTCTCGAAACCAATGGACGGATACAGCTACAATGTCAGACGAATAAATTATGTAATGTTTCTGTCTATTTCAAAATAATGAATTACACACCAATGATACTAAGGAGGATATTTGCTATTCCTGCAGGGTTCTTTCAGTATTAAACTGTCTCCATATGAAGTGAATTGTATGAAATAAGTATATGATTTAAATGCAAGAGGTTCCCTATACTTCATTGAAGTCAGAAACACGCAAAATACCTGGCGGGGTGCAGGAGGGGAGGGGAGGGGGTGGGGTAGATACACGTCTAAGCAAAACTTTACAATGCTACAACTATGATAAGTTCATTTCACTTTTGAATTCAGATAATATAACTTATCTAAATAATGTAGCTTCATTTACTTATTTTGCATTAAAAACTAGAGGGCAATTTCCAGCTATGAACTGAAACGTTTGTATTATTGTTTGCTCTTTGGGCCTGTGGCCTTATTGTTCTGAAATAAACTGATTGATTGTAACTACGCTGACACGTGTAGAAGACTATCAAGATATATAGCTGCATCAATTGCAAGTCATATCAATTTCCTAACTTGTCTCCTGCTACAAAACAAATTGCCAGTTAACACGAAACTTAAGGAAACGTCATCAGATGACTTCACAAAAATCTGAACAGCAATGTTCCATTTAGGTTATTTACACCCTTAAAAAGATTCAAATGTAAGTTTACGTAATAAGTTTTTGTCAAGCCAGATAAAACAAAGTAGCAATGACCAAATATGGTCTTCAGCTTGGTAGATAAATGTAGCGATGATAGGAAGATTATTTTAAAGCCACGCAAAGTTGTGTTTACGGTTAATTAGTTTGTATTGTACATAATAACAGCCACAGGTTATCAATTAAAGAGCTACAAAGGTTGATGCGGATCTTATCCCAGTAATACGGTTGCAATTCTATGTGACTAAAATTAGACGAATTCAACCACAGTTTGCCCAGTTTCAACAGTGTGAAGATAAAGCTACCGCCGTATTGTTCCTCGATATGATCGTCCGTATCCTAAATACAGTATATATCACTCTTTTTCCCTATCAGATTCATCCATGAGGGATAATTCAAATTTCCATCATTGTGTTCGACGTACATTTTTGTTTAATGACATTTTACGCCTTCAAATAGGGGATTGGATAATGTGATGAGTAGAAAAAGAAACCTGTTCAGTGGAAACACAACTGTTAGACCTTACGACTATTCAGTGACTATTTTTGTAGTGCAAAGTACATATAATTGAACAGGATGGCACAACATCTCATCATTAATGATGATGAGACGTAGAAGATAAATTGCAACGAAGGCAATTCCAAAGTGAAATAATGGGAATATGTAAAGAGGAGTTTCATGACGAGTGAATTAATATCTCATTGCAAGATCGTTTTCAGCAAATAGGTTCTACTTGTAATATCGACGTCCGTGTCCGAAATGCACTCTGGAGGACGCTTGTTGGCGCTATACTGTAGTATCGTCGGTATTGCCACCTAGCTTTATCGTTAATTAACCGAATACAACTTGAATTAAACTATGCTCTGTTTGCCACGTGTTGTTACTTGCTATTCAATATTTCACAATTGTCATTAATTTCATGGATAGGACAATGTTGTAATACTTCTCTAATGTTTAAGCTCGGTCGACACATATGATAATATTTTCTTCCTTTCTTTTATGGAGAGAAAGACAGACAGAAAGACAGACAGACAGACAGACAGACAGACAGACATTCTTGAATAGTTTGATACGGTTGTTTCTATCATTGGCATATTAATAGTGCAAAACACACCACACCACAACACAACACACCAACAGAACTCACACACACACACACACACACACACGCACGCACGCACGCACGCACGCACGCACGCTCTCTCTCTCTCTCTCTCTCTCTCTCTCTCTCTCTCTCTCTCTCCCCCTCTCTCTCTCTCTCTCTCTCTCTCTCTCTCTCTCTCTGTTGTAATATATCACAAAATTCGTCCTTGAGGCAGCATGCGTTAGTAGTTTATTGAAGGAAGGCAAATATATGTGAAATTGAAAACACATCAGAATTACAGGCGAGAAGGGATACAATTATTTCAATGATATACTGAGTGTTCCCTTGATATTATTAGGGGTAGAACCTGGTAACTCATATTTACTACACCGAATAATCTTAATTCACATCAATTCTGTTAGCATCTAAATTAGACTGTCTTTTCTGTTCTGAGATCGTTGAATCTCAAGCTGTCACCTATTCATAGTATGCACCAATTCCGTGTTCTGCCCCACTGACTCCTAATATAAATACTGACAATCATTAATTATAATTTAACATGCAAAGGTATTGTACTATTTGAAGAACCCTAAATTATGTATTGTTAACATTATTCTTTCTTAAGTCTGAGTATTAATCAGGTAGACAATCATCTAATAGATGTATTGGATGAAATCCATCCGTTCGGTCTCTTAAATCAAGGCGATGTCTGTTTGTTGTTGTTGCTGTTATTCCACGTCTTCGACTTCAATGTCATTGTCAAATCCATCATCTATTTCTACTTCACCACCCTGACCTTCCATCTCTCCCATAGCCTCGCTGTAACAAAGTTAAGATGAAATACTTCCATTAGCATGACAAGTTACCGTATATGTTTCTGAATCACCGATATCCCATTGCCCATAGTATCTACACTGTGCACGTAGACAGAATTAAGACTTTCATATATATATACTAATGCAAATCTTTTTTTGTTAGTTAACCGTCCACTGTTTCCATCCTGTGCAAAAGGGAGACAGTACGTTTTCTAAGAAGACACTATATCTAATAAAACAATGAAGATCTTGCCAGATGGTGCTCTTTGACCCTCCGCCTTCGGGGTGAACTATCAAAATCAAGCTATTTCCCTGCGTATGACAGACACTTTATTTATTTATTTATTTATTTATTTAATTAATTATGTATTTATTTATTTATTGCATCCCTTTTGTATCAGGGACTCACTAAGATTGTTAGGAGCAGCACTAACAATAAAATTAAAAGACATACACTACTAAAAAAGACAAGTAAAAACATGCAGGAACAAACATAACAAAATAAACCACTTGGCTGCATTTACTTGAGGCCAATTACTTTTAATCATAACTAAAATTAACACAAAACAGAAGAAATATATACACATACATTACTTTTAGTTCTCATATCATTTTATACTAAATGGCTGCCATATTTGTAGTGAACAATCATGGTTTACAGAAAGTCAAAACATTGTTTTATATAGAGACTCCATTCAGGTGTCTACCCCCATTTTATCGGGAGTAAGATTTCCTTCAAGACCTTGACCTTTGATCTTCACCCTGACCTTCTGAATTTGATTATCAAAATAAACCATTTCATGCATAAGCCCGAGAGTTTGTAGTATTCATTTTGTTGCCACCGATTTCTTTTTAAATCATGCCACCATTATCACATAGAAGTAAATTATTTGAGGGGATGTGTCTTCTACAATGACTTGTCATACTTACATTACTGCTTCAGTTTTCAACTCATTTTGAGTGACATCTTGGTCAGACGATCCGTGTGGTCTCAGCGAAGCATAACGTCGTCGTCTGCCGCCGTACCCATCGACTTGTATAAACAATGCCACCAGTACAGAAACACATAATAACAGGACCAGGGTCTTCTGCATCTTAACAGTCAAAGATGGCACGATCCAAATATCTTTAACGGAAATTAGAATATTTTGTGAAATAATTGTTTTCTTTTTTGAGATATCACAAAGCCAGCCGATCGATATTGGATCAGTGTTGGGTTTATAATTACTAGTTCCTAAGTTTACAATATATCAGCTATAAAGTATACTATGTGGGGTATTTGTTAGAAGAGCTTACTTCTATGCTACAAGCTTGCAGCTTATTTTTTGTAGAACAGGTGTAAGTGCATCTATGGCGTCATCATTATCATCATCGTCGTCGTTATCGTCATCATCATTCTTAAAACACGCAATAATGAGTTGTTGTTCTACTTCAAGGGTATTATCTTGTCAAATACTGTCCACTAATCAAACATAATTAAACAACGCAAGACTGCGTTTTCACTTTAATATGAAACATGTAATGCAGTATTTTTTTCAATATCACAATGCCCCTACTTGGTTTTCTAATTAGAAAATTCCAAACATTGTATGAAATGACCATCGATACTTTCCCTATGGATATTCATTTTGTCCCTAAATAAAAGGTAAACACATTCTTAAAAATCGATTTTTGTACACTTTTTTAATGAAAATTGTCTAAAGCATAATATTTATCTAAATAGTTCGACTACCAAGCTTTTGACAACTGTTTGAAAACATTTGCATAAATTATGCATCAGACGATATAAAAGCTCTTAATTCTAACGGAGTGCACCATGTCGAGTACAAGTATCATTTTGTAACATGCTACGGTCCTCATTATGATCAGTCAAACTATTTAATTGGCTGTACCTAAATAGTAATGTAGTACTTTCATATACTGTCGTTTTGTAATGGATAAAGCGCTAACAGAGTTTATCAAAATTCACACTGGTCAGCTTGGCATTAACGTGTGCCATAGTAGTAGTACGATTTTAGTCAATCAATTGTGAGGGTATCACTCTAAAGATTTTGACGCTTCGGACGCGTCCCATGTGTTCAGTTTAGCGTCGTTTGTGTCAAAAACATAAAACACTAGTGTTCAGATCTAGAATGCATGTGTTCTATTCTTGTTCTGAACACTTACTTTGTGTTCAAAAACTGTTACAGTGTTCTGATGCGTCAACAGTGTTCTGGTTTATAAGATTTTGAACATATGTTATGCGTTCAAAATAAAAACAATGTGTTCTAAATCTGAACACACGCGTTCTAGTATTTATAATTATATTGAACACATATACTGCGTTCAAAATCTGTTACAATTAAGTGTTCAGGAACTGAACACATCACTTTAGAGTGTAGGTATCGTTATGGTTGATAAACAGTTGTGAGTGGACCACGAGTGGAGTACCTTTAGTATATATATGCTGCTGGGAATTTAAATAAACGTTGATAGAATGTGTGAACTAACCTGATAATAATTCTGTCTTTCCTACTGCAGCTGTAGACTTCAGGTTGTAGTGGATAACGGAGAGCTAAGGGTCACTCCCTTATATACTTTTCAAAGTACAGTTATTTTAGTAATTTCCCAACATTCTCAATGCAATTTCTTTATTGCTAAATGACGAAATGATCAGCTAGCGACACATAAACGTGTTGGTACACGAATTACTTTTCTCTACAACAGTTAGAATCAATTACATTTCATCATTCTTTTGAAATTTAACACGTTTTCCAAGAGGCAATGTATTAAGGAAATAATGTGTAAAATGATAAACGAAATTCTGTAATATAAGCAATGTTTGGTAAGGTCATGGAATTTGTGAGAAGTTTTCTCTAAGAACTACGAACAGAGTTGTGGGGCAGTAGGTAAGCTGGGAACCTTAATCTGAACCCGAAACAATCACTTCTAGGATCTTGGAAGTGAGGTCACAGATGAAAATTAGTTGAAATTCATAATGATGGAAAAGCACTTTCAGTGGGATGAGTTGCATGCCAACAGAGAAGCTACTAAATTCGGAGGAAAAAGATATAAGTGTTAAGTATTCTCCATTCCAATTCTATCCGTTTTGTTATTCATGGCAATTTTCAATTATCACCCGTTTCATGTTAGTGTTCACTGGCTCTGTTTGATATAGCCACGCAGAAACCAATAACAAACTGCACATTGTACACATCAGGATAGAAAAAATTGCAATTTCGTGCTACTTTTGTCTGAATGAAAAGTACATCAACTAGACGCAGACACGCGGGCGCCAATGGTGGCATGTTGGTTCATTTCGTTTAGACAAAATGTAGCGAGAAACTGTATCAATTCAATCTTGCTATTATAAAAGTGTAGTATACACAATGCCTCATTGGTTCCTGCGCGATTGTATCAAAAAGAGTCAGTGAACACTAAAATGAAACGGGCAGTACCTAAACCTAACCTGACAAAAAGTAAACGCAGGATAAATATGTAGTTACTCATCATTAGAACTCACTACCGAGCCACATCAAAGATATAACTCACAGGGACAAATTCAAAGCAAATTAAACATCTCACGTCATGACAACACTTCTTTAATTTCTTTAATTTAGTATCAATTTTATACCAAATGCCCTTCCACGCATAAATATTATTCCAAGCATTATAATATTACTTAGAAGGATATAAGAATCTGAAAACCAAAACGAATTCTGGGCGAGTCGTTTTTCACCATGATAAAACTATGTTATTGAGATATATTGAGGGTATCTCTATGTCATGTTTCCATTAGATACACTGTAGGTGAAGTAATGCCAGTAGCTTACACATCACACAGTGGTACAGGTTTCAAAAATACAACCCAATACAAACATCACAGTTCAATTTATAAACAATAGTATTGGGGTTTCAAGTTTCAACATGCAGACAAAATATTATCTTAAAATATATATCACAAACTGCTTTTATAAGAAAAAATGGATAAGTTTTAGTTGACGTAGTTAGCACAAACAATGCTTACGCTTGGGGCCCTGTGAAAATTATATGACCGAAAAAATTACTCGTCACCCACACCCACCCCCACCCCCCACCCCGCTCCCTATCCTGTCATCAACATATAGTTCATGCATCTCGCTGAAACAGATGGACATGATCATAGACGAATTAATGAAATGGCATACCATTTTTTCTTAGCTAATGTTAGATATGAAAAATAAACTTTGGAAAACAAATAATAATCAAATTAAGATAAATCAAAATTATACACCGTGTAGTTAATATTCACCCTATTCACATGTTTTCGTTCCTATCACAATAAAGTAATCATTGGTTCATGTCCGCATATATATATGTATGTATGTATGTATGTGTGCGTGTGTATGTATGTATGTATGTATGTAGGTATGTATGTATGTATGTATATATGTATGTATGTATGTATGTATGTACGTATATTTAAACATATGTATACAGTCATATGTACACGTATGAATGTATTCAGGCAGACTGGAAGGGCAGGGCTGAGCAGAGCAGGGTAGGCAGGTACATACATACATACATACATACATACATACATACATACATACATACATACATACATACATACATACATACATACATACATACACGTAACTTTTCACACGTATAACGTTTATCACGCTCGGTTGTCGTTCTGTTCCATTACATTCAGATATGTTCAGGTGTTAATCTAACATTTCTGTATCTCGCCGATATTTCCTTTGAAGAAGAATATTTATTCGAAACGTCGGATTTTACATCTATTTATACGGACTGAATTATAAGTTCCATATGCATTATTTCTTTATACATACATACATACATACATACATACATACATACATACATACATACATACATACATACATACATACATACATACATACATACATACATGTGCTTTTAAGTAGACAGGTCTATTATTTTTTAACGACAGTATGATAACAAAAGGTGTGCTCCTTAAACCAATCAGCACAATAGAAATTCATCTTACTATGGAGCAGCTTTTACACAAGCAAAAAACACGTTCAGACACGATCATCGTATGATGCATTTTGCCCTGCCAATCATAAGTCTTAAATATACTTCGATGAACAATGCCTGACTGAAAGGGCAAGATATACAGGTTAGGTTGATCTATGTTGGTTGCATTTCTGTATGCTTTAGGGGACCCAGAAAAGGACGTTTTCACCAACCCTACTTCATGCAATGTCTCTGAAGTAGAATTAGGGAAATCAGTATATGTGGCATAGAAGAGGCATGATGGAAGCTGGGTCAAGGCATTCAGGGAAACAGTCAAAGTCAGGTGTCCCCCCACTCATCATGAATGCAAAATGCTAAAACTTTGACTCATGGCCTATAGAATGTTTTTATAGAGACTGTTGTCGGGGTTTCCATCTAACTGAAGAGGAGAACTTGCATTACAAAGCTGGGAAAATTAATTACAAACTTGTGCCCTTTGGTAACAGGTTAAGGGGATGCATTGGAGCAAAACAAACCATGCATGGGTGGGTGTGGGTTAATTCCATTTGAGAGTCCCTAACTTGCTTGATACTAACCCTTACAGCTGTAACTGAGTCAGTTGTCTGTAACTAAATTTACCATTGAGCATCAGCAGCATGAGTTTCAAGAAACAAATGTAAAGAACAAATGATTTCAGGAGTTGTGAGCAGCGATGGTATCTAATATACAATATATTTGTATAGTATAACACCAAATTCTACGGATCATTTTGGGAACCACGTGACATTATCAGTCTCTGAACTGTTTAGTATTTGAATGAAATAGACACACCAGATCAGTGGTGTAACAGCGAACTGACAGAAGTAGATGTGTAGTACGTGTACGTGGCTGTCAGAGTGTTGGTTGCTATTGGTAACAACTGAAATGGGATTTTGAGTGATTCTTTAAGTATTTATACGTACGTCCTATTCGTTAAAATATATCTCCAGTCTTATTTATAGTACAGGGGTCAATTTAAATAGATGGAAGGTCAAGGTGGTAATGTAGAGATGGATGCATTTGACATTGACATTGATGGATTGGGAGACGTAGAATCATGCATTATAATATATAGAGGGATCAAATACGAACACTATCAAGTCAAACTTTCAGATATACATATCTATTCTCTTGAATTACATTTCAATCGGTCATGGTACGAGTACAGTGGCCGGTTACTGGTGTACTTTCGTTATGCAATGTTGATGTTGGGTCATGTGTTGCGTTGTGTTGTGTTGTGTTGTGTTGTGTTGTGTTGTGTTGTGTTGTGTTGTGCTGTGCTGTAGTGTGGTGCGGTGCAATGTTTTGTTGTGTTGTGTTGTGTTGTGTTGTGTTGTGTTGCGTTGTGTTGTGTTGTGTTGTGTTGTGTTGTGTTGCGTTGTGTTGTGTTGCGTTGCGTTGCGTTGTGTTGTGTTGTGTTGTGTTGTGTTGTGTTGTGTTGTGTTGCGTTGCGTTGCGTTGCGTTGCGTTGCGTTGTGTTGTGTTGTGTTGTGTTGTGTTGTGTTGTGTTGCGTTGCGTTGTGTTGCGTTGTGTTGTGTTGTGTTGTGTTGTGTTGTGTTGTGTTGCGTTGCGTTGTGTTGTGTTGTGTTGTGTTGTGTCGTGTCGTGTCGTGTCCTATCCTCTTCTCTTCTCTTCTCTTCTCTTCTCTTCTCTTCTCTTCTCTTCTCTTCTCTTCTCTTCCGTGCTGTTGTCGGTTTGGTGGCATGTTTCAAATTGAATGTTGTGTTGAATCTTTTCATGTTATGTTATGTTATGTTATGTTATGTTATGTTATGTTATGTTATGTTCATTTTCTCTAACGATGGAATCACAGCATAAATAAACATTTGACAGAAAGACAGAAAATAGAAATAAACTAATTAGTATAGCCACTGTCCATTCCAAGTAGAAAAAAGAACACCATCCTATAACTGCTGTTTAGAAGGCAGGGCTGCTTTATTTTTTTCAAAATTAGTCTAACAAATTATTATTTATACAGTTCTTATATACTCAAGTAAATTTGATATAAAATATATTAAATGTTAGGGAAAAATCATCACAGATATCCTACTCACGTCATCGATTGATGAGAGAAAATTGGAGAAAATCGAAGCCGGATAGCTTATAGACTATCAAGCTACGACAAAGACGTGTTTCAATTAGTCGGAAATCAATGCGAATGGGGATTTTGAATTCGTTATTTTCCCATTTGAAGATTTTGAATTCCCCATCATATGGAGAAATCAAAAGTCAAAATTCCCAATCGCTTGGATCTAGGCTACGTTTAAACCAGGTTGGCATTACAACAATAACGACGACAGCAGTTGACACTAACTTGCTTTGCGGGTCCGTTCTGGACTCTGCAGTAAAAAAAAGGCCTGTAGTTTACGATGCCGTAAAGAGGCCTGTAGTTTACGATGCCGTAAAGAGGCACGTAGTTTACGACGTTGGATGATCTGTGATCCCTATTACCCCAACATCAGTGACTTCAGCCACGTCGCAATTGAACCGTGGATGTTATTCCGTGCAGGTGTCACTTGGGAGCAATATAATATATAACGACTTTCGAGGTAGTAATCACATTTGTTTATTACGGTCAGTAACTAGATAACCTACACTGTCTCAATGACGCATAGAAACTCGTTAATCCGCCTCTCGTCGCTTCAAACTGTAAATTACGTAAATTAAAACAACTGATAGCCGGCTTTTCAGGATCACTAATATAAAGTATTTATCGAATGATTATATATATATATATATATATATATATATATATATATATATATATATATATATATATATATATATATATATATATATATATATATATATATATATATATATATACTAATTGGATTATGTTGATGGCCAAACCAATTTGGTTTGAGCATTACAATCCATGCGTGTTTTATGATTGAAGAAGCTAAAACTAACATGAAACCAATTAATCTTCATGAAACAAGAGCCTATTAAACGTTTTCTGGTAGATTCCGAATCGCCGTTGGGGGCTCCCTACAGAGACCGATTAGAGGTTTGAGCATGCATAGTTGTTTTAACGTCTCTCGATACTCGTCTTGTCTAAGTCCATAAATTAGTGGTCCAGTTGCCGTGCTCGCTAAGGCGAGTAAACTCAATGAAATAGTCAATTTATCGTCGATGCATTGCGGACAGAAAGCGGCTATTTGCAGTAGAGTGAGAAACGGCAACCACCCGACCAGTAAAACCACCAGCATGATTAGCAAAGCGATGGTGCTCTTTCGACCTGTCCGAAAATCAGCGGTTTCAGTTCTATTCACCGCTGCTTTCTGTGTTCGAATTTTCCTTGCTTCTCTCTTTGCCATGTGGACGATACGCGCGTTCAAGAAAACTATGGTAACTGTGCATGGTAATAATACAATGTAAATTGTAATATACACGTACTCTACCGGTGCAACATTCTTCATACGACAAAGTGATGCGTGCGGCGAAGCGGCGATATTGTTCCATCCAAAGAGTGGACCCCAGCTAAATATAACTGCCACGGTCCACGTCAAAGCGCAAAGGAACACAGTTTTACGAATCGTCATGAACTTTTTATATTTAAACGGGTAAAACAGTTTGTAATACATATCAAACGAACTGACGAGCATATTGAGAACAAAACTGATGAGTCCCGTTGTTTGAAGACAGGCTATACTTAGACACCGCAGATTACTGCCCTCAACGGCATACGGAGAAAATGACCACGTGATCGCCGGTATCGTGATAACGCTCATAAAAATAGCTGACGTCGTTAGACTGGCGTAGAAAAAATTTGAAGTTGTGCGCAAATTTTTGTTCACAATTACAGTAAGCGTTATCAAAATGTTGGTAATGGCCAAGAAAATACTTATCATTGTTAAAGTAATAATTCCAGGCAATAACAGCAAAGAGTGTTCTTTCTCTTCAACTGCTATAGACGTAATGCTTGCATCCATGGAAGATGTTGCCATGGCAACATCTTCAATTGAATTCTGCATGATCGATGTATCCGTCATCTCCGTGGCAAGGCACTGAACGTAATCTTCACACATGGGAAGTGCACTGAGGATGACCGAACGTCTAATGAATTTCCCCAAAGAGTTCTTTGTGGACAACCGCTGTGACTTGACATCAACGAAAAGTAAAACTGTTTAATACAGCAACACAAAACAGTGCATAGTAGCAATGTTATTCTATTTCAATACTATTACTATCCGGTTGAAAGATACGGTTCTCCACGAATAATACAAGTATTCCCGTGTGAGAAGAGAGCTTTAGAACAATTCTATGCCTCATAAAATCATGGCAATACATAACATACAATATTTATCAGCGGTTACAGTTTTAGTATCGCAGTACTGGAAGTCACGCTATCATGAGCACGCTATAAAACGCCATTAAAATGTCAGAACGTGTACATTTTGAATATATATGCTTGTTCACGTTTTCCACTGAATCGTGGCATCGCAATTTTTCTTTCAGTAAAACTCAAAGCGGTTCTTGACAGAACAGGATGTTGGTTCTTATTCCCGGAAATACGGTTGATTCTAGATATATTCCATAGATCCGGTCTGTGGGATCATACAAAACAGCCAGTTAAATATGTCATTGTTCGCCACTCAAATTATGCGTCTTCCAGTCTTCAGAGAACAAAATTCCAAATGATTTCACTCACGTTGTCATTACGCATTTCCTTGAAACTTGAAGTCACAAGAACAAACAGTCCGTCGAAACTTCGACCTCTATCACTTGTTGTGGCCGTGGCACTACTGTATTAGGTGCTTCTTGTATAGATACTGTCACCACCGCTGCTTTCGAAGGCAACGTAGAATGCCTATACAAAGTTGCTGCCTGACTGTGCCGCGACTACGCGGATAAGCATTATACGACAATATACCATCCCGCATTAATGGAAAAAAAGTTGAAAGTGAACACTGACATCCGATAACCTTCTCTGTGTAGGTCAACCTAAAGAGTGTCGTTAACGAAATTAAACTGGAGACAAGGCCCACATACCACGCCTAACCTCTCACACAATAACATACTACTGTTTTCGAGATCAAAACAATGTCAGCTGACGTCTGTTTCCTCGAGTGTGTGTGTCAAACATTGACTTTGTTGAGTACACAGTCCTTCTCTATATACGTACATTCACTAATGAACAATATTTTAAATTATTCATGTAAAGCTGTTCAACCAATGAAATGTCTTATATTCCTATGCTCACCCTTAGCTATGTAAATATTCGCAATGCATTTCTTGAGTTACTGATGGGTATAAATTCCCCTGACAGAAAAGTCAATTAAATTCGTTAAGTAATCAATTCAACTGATCACATATATAATACAGTTGCACTGATACGCGGGTATTGCTCTGTCCCCCCCCCCCCTCCCCTTCTCTCTCTCTCTCTCTCTCTCTCTCTCTCTCTCTCTCTCTCTCTCTCTCTCTCTCTCTCTCTCTCTCTCTCTCTCTCTCTCTCTCTCTCTCTCTCTCTCTCTCTCTCTCTCTCTCTCTCTCTCATGTCAGAGGCGTTTTATAATCTTTAAAATGGGATAAATATCTGTAAAGAGCTACATGAAAGGAGTTATTTGTAGAACCGATGATTTGACGTTTCTGATAGTATTTTAATTGGGTCTTTCGGGTGACAGATGAGACACTTTAGGTCGTATATCGACGTAATGGTACACCGTTGAATTGATTTGAAGAGTGTGATGAGAGAAATTGTTCTACTTACAATTCTTCGGAATTTTCTTAAGCCAGTATTGTTTTTCAATTAACATTACATATAGTACGTAAGATAATGTCTAGTTTCGAACTTTGCCACAATGTTTTACTGACATTCAAGAGAGTAAGTCCCAGATGGACTAAATCTAAGCAACTCGTCAAATGAAGTGTTTATATTGTGTTTCAACATAAAGTACAGCAGTGATGAAGTCGGAAAAATATTTACATGTATTGTATGAATGTATCTCTGTTTGTCGATCCTATCTAGACACATACGTCATTACCACAACCCCAACTAACGAGTTTAGCTGCTGTGATTCTACTACAGTTTGCACATATATATACACCTGGCAGCATTTTGTTTTGAAAACGAATACCCCATTACGTCAAAAATATCCACACACACATGCTGACACAGTAACATGTGGTGTTGTCATTCATGTCATATATATAATGATAGGCTATGAGTGTTTGAGTCTTTCAACCAGTTAGTTTTTTCTTTAATTTCTAGTAATTTGGATTTGGAGCGTAATCTTAATCATGTTGCAAAGAAAGTTGCAATAAGGATTTTTATAAAAACAGATGAATGTTATTAACAAAATCAGTCATTTCCACAAAGATCTACCGGGCTGTCATCGAGTAATCTTATCTTTCTAATACAGTCGAGTACGGTAATACTACTCACAAAAGATCACAACAGAAAATATACAGTTAAAAGAGATACATGGCATATGATCAAAGTTGGCCATCTGGCCACAGGGAGCGCAGGCTCAGTTAGTTTTGTTTACAGATACAAATAAACAAGTAAACAAACAAACACAAACAAATAAATAAATAAATAAATAAACAAGTAAACAAACAAACACTACTCCCAAAATAGTCACCAATGGAGAGACCCTAGGGTAGTGTTTGTTTGTTTTTTGTTTTTTGTTGTTTATTCATGTATGTATTGGTTTATTTGTTTGTTTACTTGTTTATTTGTGTGTGTTTGTTTGTTTGTTTGTTTGTTTGTTTGTTTGATAAGAATAGTTTATGGCCTCTAGTATGTGTGCATGAAATGCCAAGGGGGGGGGGATACTTCAGATTTGTTTGTGAATATGAACTGTTATACACGTATAAAAGAGACCATACAACTGTGCTTATCAAAAGATGAAATGTAATATATATATCTTTATTGTGTCTATTGATCTCAACATGGCCCCTTATGATCAGCCTCACTGATATTGATACATTTGCAGACTGAGAAGAAATCTTCTGTGAGACCGAAACTAATGGGGTCTAAATCTATTTTATCCAATAGCTATTCGTATACAATAGAAGCCATGGCCAGATAAGTTGAAGCAAATTTTTTGGCGCAGCAAAAATCTTTAACAATCATGTGAGAGCTGATCGTCTGCCAGGCCAAAATGAAATACAATTGCTACATTTCAATATATACAATACCTTCATGCTTAAAAAGGGTATGCGTTAAAATGTATAAAATTTGGCCACATCTTACAATAATGTTAATTTATCCAAATATTTGAAAGATATTTGTTGATCCAGAAGACCTGTTTAGCCTCATTACATTGTGATCTCTGGATTTTGCTTCTCTGTCTCATGGTTATTGAGAGCAAAATCACAGATCCGCGATGTAAACATGCTAACTTTTGTTTCAAATGAACTGGTTTCCATCTTAGTAAAGCGAGACTAAAATGTTATATATTCTTATTGCAATATCATTAATTTTGTCATTTTTACTGACTAATGAATACAAATAATACCTGTGATGTATTTTAAAATTTTCAGTTTCCTTTTCATATCACATTTAATTTCTCAATATGTTCGCTATTCCATTTATCTCACGACCCTTTTCAAACAGAGTTAATTGAATTATTCACTAAACGAGTAAACAAACGTGGACAAAAAAGTAATAAAAACATAACTTCATAAGTGTGGAGAAAAGTGATCACATCATTTCATACATATTTGATGGAGAAAAGTGGTTTAAAAAGACATGACTCTTCAGACTTGTATTGTACCAGTATGGTCATTGACTCTACATTCTCAATCTTACAAATTTTGTTTTTATTCTCCTCTTGGGAACGTAGATTTTGAATATAAAGTGATGTTTACGTAATTTACAAGTACCGTAGCTTAATGACTGTGTATTCCCCGTGGTGGTTCACATGTCTGACACTTCAGCTCCTTGTTTTAAGATTATTGTGGCAAGTCTTATTGCCAGGGGACAAATAACTGTCTCAAAGGACACCGCTATCATGATTGAAATATTTTCCATTACACTGCATTAATGGTTTCCTTGATAAATCACATTGCAGTGTTGATCGCATGTTAGTGATATATGCTGAATTAGTAAACTTGCCATACGACAAATCCATCCAAATTGCTATGTAAGGTGACACAAAAATTTACAGTTCCCACACCCAGACACAGACACAGACACAGACACAGACACAGACACAGACAGACACAAATACGGGCACACACAGACAGAGAGAGAGAGGGAGAGAGAGACACACACACACACACATACATACATACATACATACATACATACATACATACATACAAACACAAACACAAACACAAACACAAACACAAACACAAACACAAACACAAACACAAACACAAACACAAACACAAACACAAACACAAACACTGTTTTAACTTCTCCTGGCTATGAGGGCCCTAGATTGAGACGTTTAATACCGTGTGGGCTGTTAGACAGCAACTATTTCCCCAAGGTTGATATCCGAGGGAATAGTTGCCACTACATAACAGCAAAGGGGGTAACATGATGTCTACTACTGCTCGAACAAAGCCAGGCAATAAGTGTTTTATAACACGTCATATTCTCAAGCACACATCAATTTCCAAGTCAAAACAAATCACTGATGGACTCCAGTTCTACATTATCATAGTGCCCTAGGGAAAATAGAATACGAATACCCACTCTATGCAAATGGAGTCATTAGGTCACTACTACATACCATGTAATACGATCTAAGCCAATCCCTGAAGGCTGTATGTAATTAAACGATCAAATTATGCATCGAATTTCAACAATATTGTAATGGATGTTGCTTGCCTATAACAGTAGGATTACTATGTACTGATTAGATGACATGCCATCACTGTTTGTCAGAATTTCCCCAAACTGTGTATCTCATTTATTATGATAGATAGATAGATACTAGATAGATAGATAGATAGATAGATAGATAGATAGATAGATAGATAGATAGATAGATAGATAGATAGATAGATAGATAGATAGATAGATAGATAGATAGATAGATAGATAGATAGATACTGTATATTCTTGCAATATTCAAGACAGTTTCAACTCTTTTCAAAAGTGAAGGACGCGAGATGGCGTTGTATACACTCCTTCACTATTCAATAATCAGGCAATATTCTGCACAAGAAATGCTTGCGTGCAGGCACTAGTACAATATTATTTGTTATTGAGGGGGGGCAGACATTATATTTTAATGACTTTCCAATCAGCACTGATAATGATAAATGAGATTTGGCTCCCCTAAAATTCAGTGCGTTTACAGATTCTCGATGTCAAAATTGTGCTCATTGTATCAAACGTCTACACAGGTACGATACTCCAAATTATACATCAAATACTATGAGCACGCCCTACCATATTCCAGACTTTTATCAAAACTGACCTCCCAAGAGCACATCCACCTCATATACAAGTAATCACTACGTCACAACGCGAGCATCATGTGTCTGTTCATACATTGAAATGCCGTCATGCATCAATAGTATTTTTATTACTTGCAGGTAATTGTGGTCTAAAATAATTACTTATAGTTACCTATTTTATCTATGACTCACTTCCTGTAATTTGGTGTACCTTAACCAAGTTTTTCTTGTGTGTGTGTGTGTGTGTGTGTGTGTGTGTGTGTGTGTGTGTGTGTGTGTGTTTGTTTTGTTTTGTTTTGCTATTGAGTTGCAGATATAGACTGGGTCTATGTTGGTCTATTCTGTTTACAAGTAGAAAAACATGATAAGGTTGTATTATTTATTAACAACCTAAAATAAAAATAATACACTGATGTACCACATCTACATTTCCACCTGTATATCCATCTTATAAAACTATTTTTGCGCCTTTTTCAACTTACACACACACACACACACACACACACAGACGCACACACACACACACACACACACACACACACACACACACACACACACTGAAACATTACAACTACCAGTATCCACTGCTGTAAAACCTTCAGAATTTTCTGACTCTCAGAGATTTAATATAATTTACAAGTAGCCTCTCTGATGATGAATACTTGTGACAAACATTCACCTGTTGCTATGTCGCTTTACTTTCCCAATAGCAAATTATAGCCTTGGGGGATTAACAGCTTGTGAGAGGTACTCACTTGTGAAACGATCGTATAACAGTGACTCGAATAAGTATTAACTGTGTCACGTGATTTGTTGACGTCAACTAACCAAACAATGCAATTGACACGTGTACATCACACATCAAGTTGATATTATAAGGCCTAATAAAAAAATTATGTACGCTCAATTTTAGAAAAGGTGGGGTAGGTAGATTTTTTTTTATTTGTTTCCGGTATGAGTGTCTAGGTCAGGTAGTTATATGTTTCCAAATGGTCTCTGTATTATTGGTTTCTTCTCATCAGATGTACAGCCATTACAGACAGGAATTCGAAGAACAGTCTTTTTACGTTGATGTCAGTTTCCGCGTCCACTACTAGTACTATTTCTGGCGAGACTGCACAATTTCCGCGATTGGGTCGCTGGTTATTTATTTCTTCATGTCAGATAGATGTACAGTTATTACAGATTGTTTTATACTGTCTTTTCAAGTTGATGTCAGTTTCCGCATCCACTATCACTTCACAATTTTTTGCGATTTTATTATTTTTTCTCGAATACGTAACAAAAAAGTTTAGGGTCGGCAGTAAAAAAACTAGGCGGGGTCGGGTAACCGAAACCAAACAAATTTTCAAAAAATCATTCTACTACAGAGATATCACATCTATCCTTAACCCCCCCCCCTTTTCTTACAAATGTTCTTGACACGAAATCGTTACTACTTAATTTTTCTGCAGTTTTCATTGTTTATGTTTTTTTTACAAATGACAAACATTTCCATTGTGAATGTAGTAGGCAAAATAGTTAAAATTGTCAAATCTTACTCGTACATTTTTCTCGATTGTACGAAAGTGTTAGTGTACTAGTATTCACACCACCATCCATTCACAGTTTATATCAACATATTTCAATTTTATAATAGATTTATTTATGTCTTGTGTTAGCTAGCTTATACGTGAATTGCCGTCGTTGTAAATAAAATTCCATTAAATGTTTCACAGATAGAATACAGCTCGGTGAAATGTATTTAGTGCAGCCCTTTTCATCATTCGTGTCCATTTAATTAGATTAATCACATGTACAACTAATTTCCAAGCTGGCAAAGTTTAAACGTTTTCGAATGAATCTGTCACAATCAGGGGATACTCAGGGGAAAAGTTGAAAAGAATAATCACTACCCCGGTATTAATGATAAGCTCCCTAACGCGTCATTATTGTGTGATGTACGTAGTTACAAAATGAAGGAATGTGACAGGGTTAACTTTCCAATGACTCATTTCCGATATCTTTGTTAGAATTGATGCCTAAAGGTCTCGGTCACATTGATACGTGGTATGACAAGTACGGTAGCCTACCTACAATGGCAACCCATTGCTTCAAATGTATTATTGTGTGTAGGTTCTGTGTAAGTTGGTACTTGATGTCATGTCACGTGATTGGGTGTTATCAGACTTAATATGACGATGTATTAAATGTAATATAATGTGCTGTGAGTTGCTTGATGTGATGTGGTGTGATGTGATGTGATATGATGTGATGTGATGTGATGTGATGTGATGTAATGCGATACACTTGTATGTACTACTATGATATGATGTAGTCTAATGTAGTGTGTGGTGTGGTGTGGTGTGGTGTGGTGTAGTGTAGTGTAGTGTAGTATAGTGTAGTGTAGTGTAGTGTGAGGCGGTGCAGTGCGATGCGATGTGGGTTTTTGTGATTTGATTATATATATATATATATATATATATATATATATATATATATATATATATATATATATATATATATATATATATATATATATATATATATACACAATACACAAGTTATGGTACGGAGCCGTTACTCAGAGTTTCACGCTTGAATGCGATCTTCGAACGACAGAGTTGTCTGATGATCGCACTATGCGTGAAACTCCGACTTACAACCAAGAAAGAGTTCCAGAACTATCAAAGCTATATATATATATATATATATATCTTGTTCCCTCTTTTACAAAGAGCACAGGTAAAAGTTTTGCTACTCCAGCGAATTTGTACTGACTTCGCCTCGTAAGTGTACACCTAGCAAGTGTACAAACTAGCAAACAGATGATAATAGATCAAATTATGGAGTAATACTCTGCACGTATATTTGCATCACTTTATAGTATCCAATGCCATGATGAGTCGATGTCTTCTGGAATGCTCTGATGTCGATGGATACACAAAGGTGTATAAATAGATGCAACTGGAACGGTTTTGTTGGATCTTTTGACTTACTACTAATATCAAACGCCTCCAAAATTATTGACTCACCAGTTTTGAGGGAATAAATTGATGGTTGTCTGATCGAACAAAATATTCTAGTGTACAACCATTGCGTGTTTAATTCTCCACGTCTGTATCTAAAGGGCGAAACTATTTGCATTTGCCCAGCATCATGGTTCATTGACGATATAGGCAATTTGTTTAATTGTCACGTACTATCTCAGCTGTTTCTGGTATTAAACCATTTGCACTGATGGGCTTGCTTCTCGTAAAACGTGTTTTAACGCACCGTCAAGAAAACTTGAAACTTTAGAGATGGTGGATGGCACAATTATGTAATGGGGGTGAACGAAAATCTGCAAACAAAAACAACTCAGATAGACGGACGGACGGACGGACGGACGCGCAGGTGGGTGGGCTGATGGACGTGACGGACGGGCCGACGGGCAGGCAGACAGACAGACAGACAGACAGACAGACAGACAGACAGACAGACAGACAGACAGACAGACAGACAGACAGACAGACAGACAGACACAGACAGACAGGCAGGCAGGCAGGCAGGCAGACAGACAGACAGACAGACAGACAGACAGACAGACAGACAGACAGACAGACAGACAGACAGACAGACAGACAGACAGACAGACAGACAGACAGACAGACAGACAGACAGACAGACAGACAGACAGACAGACAGACAGACAGACAGAGGCAATTGGAAAGACATGTACAGTAAGGCCACAACCTTGCTTTAATGCACCTTGAAGGTTAATGTAGTTGTTAGATCTAGAATTCGATTACTAGGATGTTTTGATTTTTGCGTCATTGGTGCAATTTTCCAACATTGGAATTGATGATGAGAAGGTTCTGCATATAACACACATAAAGTACATTTACGCTCGTTATGGAGATCGAGATAGCATTCATGTCGGACCAACACGTTGACACAATATATCACTCTTACAGACATACTTCATGGCATGTATCCATCGCCGCTCACATGAACAAGTGATATCATAGATAGAATCGTATTGCTACTTGATCACTTGTCATTTTTCTCTCTCATCACGTGTAGGCCTTTGCCTTAACCTCTGCATACACAATACAACGAGGAACATCGAAGTAAAGCGCTTTCTCTATATGTGCTACACTCGGATCGTTTACAGCATCCATATCAAGTGTAAAAGTATATATACTGTTTCAATTGGTTTATTTACAAGCCTGGCATTTGGTATTTCCATGTGGTCAATTATCAAATGAAGCAACATACTTTTACACTTGATATGGATGCTATAAACAATTGTGGTACATACAAAAAAACTTCACTTTGGTGTTATTGGTTGTAAATAACTTCTCTCCTCCTCTGATTATCGTCTTCTCTGTCTTCCAAGAGTATCCATGACGACCTTTAGGTCCATCCTCTTGACTAATATATCTTTCAATCTGTGCCACTCCTAATCTCTCCCATCCTTCCCTCATAATCTCAAGATATATTTGCATAATCCTGTAAGCAATTCTAGGCCTACCAGTTTCAGCTTTAGCTTTGATTGTTTGAGTTTTGCTTGTACAAATTAGGGGCAATAGAAATATTGTTAAGAGAACTGATGTAGTACTTATCTTTAGACTTTCTGTTGAACAATGTTTCCGTTTCACCGTTGGTAAAATATGTTCCGGTTGTTGGCAGTATTTGTTGTTGTTGTTGTTGTTGTTGTTGTTGTTGTTGTTGTTGTTGTTGCTGCTGCTGCTGCTGCTGTTACTGCTGTAGTTGTTGTTGTTGTTGCTGTCGTCGTCGTCGTTGTTGTTGTTACGTTGTTGTTGTTGTTGTTGTTGTTGTTGTTGTTGTTGTTGTTGTTGTTTCTTCATCGTTAATGTCACTAGTGATTTGTACATCCACATGAATTGTTTCTTAGGTTCGCAGTTACGTAACTTGTTGCATGATTCGGATGTGGGAGCAGTTTCACATTTGGTCAACTCATGAATATATAATGTCATTAACTACAAGTAACTTTAAACATTAAGGTCATGGTTTCGACAAAATTTTTAATTAACAGAAGTAAATTTCAATCGATAGGATGGTCCTTGCATATCTTCCCGATGAACTGAAAGTATACCGTAAGTTCCTTACCGGGGGCGCCCTCATCGTCCAATCCCTCTCTTGTGACGAGAAGGTCGTTGAGGGTGAACAACTTATGACATTCTACACAGTCGCCGACCGGCCGTACATCATACTTTTGATATTCAATTAGTTTTATAACCTCCAAAGTCCTTGGTTTGTTTTCCAAACGTCGGAGGTTTTCATAATGGGAGAAATTGTTTAAATTTTGTAAGCAGAGGGCCTTGGGGGGGGGGGGTCTTGTTCGTTGAAAAAACTATCATAGCATCCGATAGCCAAAATTTCGCATCGTTGTACGTCGACACGGATACTACGTGTTCTCACCTTCTAAATCACGTCCTGGCACGTCAGTACTATGATACATAAACACTATGACGAGCTATACACACTCAGGTTATGGGGTCATCATCATAAAACGTCATTATGTTGGGCCGTGTACGTCACCAAGAATCTGTGTTGTGACAATCCCGCAGCTTGAATCCATCTTTACTGATCGCTAAAATAGAAAAAAAAAAAGTGGCAAGTATAGTACAATACACTAAATGTTTGATTGCTGTAGATGCTTTCAAGTTCTCGGTCGTGCCCCCCCCCCACCCCACCCCGGGCCCAACCTGGCATCACTCCAACCCAAACCGTGTAACCCACCCCACCCGACGCCCACCCAAGCTTCAACCCTACTCACTGAGCCTAACCCATAGCCCCCATCGAGATACATTAAACCCCTTTTTAGATTCTTTGAGACCTTAATTCACGTGTAGTCCAGTCACGTGATTTGTTGTGAAACATTTTAAACTAGATGCGTGCTTTTTTATTCAAAGCAATATTCAGATCTGTGTTAAGTTGCTTTTTTTCTTACTACAAACTATTCAAAATAATAATCTACTGCTAAGATTATGTGTTGGAATAAAGTTATTTATAATAGTTGTATTGATATTTGGGTCAAATTTATTACTAACTTAATATTACGTTAGATGGCACAAAGCAATGCGAAACGAGAGGAAAGACGCTTCTTGTGTGTGTGATTTAGTTTATTGGACATATGGCCACGATATGGTTGGTTTGAAAACATGCCTTGATATCCCAGTGCGTCCATCACAAAGAAACTGGAAAGTGAAACGTTTACTTGATAATTCGATAATTCATTGGTATTTCAGGAATAATGAAGTACGCATGCGTACAAGAACTTTGCATTGATGAATCATTCAATTTGATTGGTCCACATCAGTCTATTGGTCGTGTACGCACATAAGGGACATTTCCACACTTTATTTCCTTCTTCACTTTCTAGCCACTTATCCTGTATCCCTTTTACATAGAAAGAGCATACACAACCAAACATATAATCTGATCGTGAAAAAAATGACAACATCACGACTAATACTTAGACAAGGGGTCACAGAGAACCAATCAAAATCGGTTTAATAAACAGAGTTGCGTCTACATGTACAGGTCACCTGATTGTTCGTCTGACCCTCAGTGAAACATATGTCAACAAAATGAACGCTACTCCACATTTAGTTTGAAGCATGTTTTAAATATAGTCACTAATTATTTATAATTTGACGTTGGAATAATGGCTGGGTCGGCGCTGAAGAGGCTTATGGCCGAATACAAACGTAAGTTTGGTTATTTGCTATCGAGGATTTCATGTTTCGCTTTCTGTATGACTTGATACGGAAGTCATGTTAAACCAGACCACCACCAAAGTGAAGTTAATTTACGAAGACGCCGATTGTAATACACAACTCGAACATGATGATGTACAGTTGTTAAAATATTCTAACTTTCTTTGGATGTACATCTGACGTAGCTGCGATAATAGTAGCGTTTGTTGTAGTTTTGAGTTGTTGTTTTCTGTTTTGTAAATCGTAGTCTTTTTTTCGTTACGATGTTTAACTGGGAAACGAACATCGTAACGAAAAAAAGACTAAAAAAAACAAGGAAAAGAAACATTTCAAAACCACAACGAACGCTACAATTATTGCAGCTGGGAGAGGGGGCAGGTTTGACTCGAGTTAAGTCTGCAGTGTGTTACCTCGCTGAAAGTGAAATAGCATCATGAATAGCCAACTCTGGCTGTGAAGAGACCAGCTGTATAGTATAGTAATAGTATACTGGGATGATATATCATGGACGTATAAAACAAAGTTAGGAATGCCACACTTCTTGAAACAATTGCCTTTACCATTGACATCTAACATTAACTTTGTAACTTACAGTATTACTGACACGCATGATTTCTGAATGGCTATTGAACTGTAATAGGTGACTTGAGTAGCTGTTTTGGGCCACAAGTGCATGTAACTAACAAATTTAAATATCTTTTTACAGAATTGACTCTGAATCCTCCAGAAGGTATTGTAGCTGGACCAGCCAATGAAGAAAACTTTTTTGAATGGGAAGCATTGATAACGTGAGTATTTGTTTTATCTGTATGAGACTCAGTGTTGACTTGTACATAAGCTGTAAGTGTAATTTGTGTGGCCTCCCAAGTCATTTCCAAAAAAAACTGCATACTTCTGTGTATCTCAGACCAGCATTTGGTTTCCTGAGCATGTGTAGACAGTGAAATGATTATGCCAAGATGTCTATTCTAACATGCTTGTACTTACATGTACTGTTAAAGTGTTCTCCCCAATACACAATGCTAACACAGTCCTTGCCACCCATTGCTGTGTAATATTTTATTATGTACATTTACAGGGGTCCAGAAGGTACCTACTTTGAAAATGGTGTTTTTCCAGCAAAAATTACATTTCCTGCCGATTATCCTCTGAGTCCTCCAAAAATGAAATTTACTTGTGAAATGTTTCACCCAAACAGTAAGTGCATTATATTAATGATTGTAAAATGTTTTTAAGTTGTAATCCATAGATTATTGTCATTATGTTTGATTTATTCTAGCCTTAGGGCTCCATTGATGAGACCATATTTAGGCAAAAAACCATGGCACAAATCAGGGGCCTTAGTCAGTGTTTTTCTAAGGTTAGGGAACCCTGTTAACAGAAAGGGAGAATAGGGTAAAAATGGCAGTGTTTCCCCATAGAGTCTATGGTAATTTTGTATGGAACCCATGTAAAATGACATAAGAGCCTCAGTAGATTTTACCTACTTACAGCCCTTAGTGAAACCACTGTTAGTATATTGAATCTTTTGTGAATAAACTTGTGTTTGTAGCTAGCAGTAGGCATTGTACATGTACAACCCACTGCAAGTTAGCATTCACTAGCTTTGTTTGATACAACTGTGCAGAAAACCAATAAGACACTGCTCATTCTGGTGTATAGTAATCTTCCAGTTATAGTCCCTGGTGGACCAATTTTGGAAGTGAAGACTACAAGAATACACTTTAAAGATAGAATGATCACAATTTCTTGCAACATTTTGTCTAAATGTAATAAACCATTTAAATGAATTGCAAATAGATGCAGACCCATGGGTACATGTACCAATGTTTTGATACCCGCATTTGAAGGCACTTTAGTTAATTAGACATTCTTCCCCAATATTTTTCTTTGTTCAGCCAAGTAAAGTACAAGTGACCTAAGGGGTCTTTGTCACTATGAATCATTAGAAGAGTAGTGACAACCCCTTAGGTCAAGAGTATTTTCCAGCTGAATGAAGAAAAATATTGGAGAATAACATAATTATACCAGCGCCAGTAATATCGAAGAAATATCGGGGAAAGTATGGCAGTTTTGAACATTTTGACTCATATTTGAAAAACAGTAAAACCAGTGACATAGACATACATTTTCGTGACGTAGATGCAAGTTATCGTGACGTAGAATAACAAGAGTATATATTCCGTATTTGTTGGTCTTAATGGCTTGTGCATGCTATAAACAAATGCCGCAACAAGCTATTCATTCCAGCTTGCTATTATTAGTGTAGCATCCCATCAGGGTCATAGTACATTGTAGTACACCCTTGAAGATACTGACGAGACATCCACAAAAATTTGGGATTTGCTTCCAAGAAATTTTTTGACTCTGTGAGTAGAAATTTATATTCTTTTACAAAGTATAAACAAATGTTCAATAATTACATTTTGTACCCATATCATTACAGGGGTGAACAAATCCACTGGTCCTGGGTCCAGGACTAGCGATTTTTTTGGGCAGACCACACAAATTTTACCTTGTCTGGTCCATCGGACCAGTACCTTACTGTTAATAACTATGTTAAAAAGTCCTTTGAATACACAGATTCATAGGCAAGATTTAATTTTTCACATTAGCACGACCTGGGACCACAATTCTTTCAGCAGGACCACTAGATTTTTTAAGGCACTGGTCCAGGGACCACCAGTTCACAAAATGATTTGTTCACCCCTGCATTAACAATATCAGGAAAAATAGATCTGAGTACAGTACCATTAGATATTTTGAGTGACTGGTCAAGGGACGTCACTACCTGTTTTGCTCGCAGTCAGCACTGCCAGTGTTTAAATCTCAGGTCCTCAAATTACATGTAGTTATCAATGGAGTCATAAGGATTAGAGAAAATCATTTTTTTTTGTTCCGAACCAACTCTGCTAGACAACTGTTTTTAATTGTAATACCACACTGAACTTTAAAGCTACATTATATATAACTGGAATGATTTTTGAAACTGCTTTGTAAGATATTTGATTTAATCGTAATATTGTTCATCATGAGATGTGTATGTGTATACATATATATATATATATATATATATATATATATATATATATATATATATATATATATATATATATATATATATATATATATATATATATATATATATATATATATATATATATATATATACAGTGTCTAGTAACTGGTATTTTAAGAATTTTCAGGAAATATATTGTTGGTTGTCTGATGGAAAAGATAATACATGTACATGTACCCCAGTTACAGCTAGTACAGGTTTAAACATTAATCCGTGCATAAATCTGTCTGTCTTTCTGTTATAGTTTACCAGGATGGTCAGGTTTGCATATCTATATTACATGCACCTGGTGACGATCCAATGGGATACGAAACAAGTGCTGAGAGATGGAGCCCTGTACAAAGTGTTGAAAAAATTTTGCTTTCAGTTGTTAGTATGCTGGCAGGTATGTGACACTTAATTTAGTATACTAATTTACCTATTTTTGACTGCTGTGTGGCGTCATTCAGGTCGCTCCCTGTATATCCCTGTATATTTGTATGAGGTCTGTGACAAACTTGAATACCTGAATGGCCTGTTGTCAAGAATAGGTTAATATCATTACCTCAAATGTACTTTGTAATTTGCTTATGGCATTATTATTCTCATAAGGAAACTTAAGGATTTTCAATACACCAATTCTGGCTACTCACCTTGCTGTCATTTTCAAAAAAATAATGTCACAATGGGGGTCAAAATCACATGGTATTGCATGAAGCAATCAACAAAATGTGGGTAAAAAAACTCGGTGAGTTCCTGAAAATTATATTATTTGAAACGTACAAATTACATGATTTGAAACACCGCATGATTGAGACTGGATCAGAATGCAACCAACTTTAGTAAAACATTTGGAAATGATGAATTTTTTCAAAGAAAGCTACAGTATTCAACTATCATAACTAACTGTCACTTCTAGTCCAAAGTATGCTTAGAACAGCATCCCTAGTGGCCAAAACACAAAATCCTTTGTCTTTCCAAATCTAGAATATGGTGTATGACTTCAATTTCAAATTTCGCTTTATTGCCAATGTCAACAATGTAGAGTTTTGTACATTTTGGCATGATTTGTCACAATTGTTCATAGCATCTATATCAAATTAAATGTATACTTTTTCAAGTAGTTTAATCATTATCCTAGCATGCAGTCTCACTCATTGTAATCAATCTGTAAAAATTTTGGCAAGTAAATCATCAATGAACTCTCATTGAAAGCTCAATAGAATCAAGGTTGTGATGGCTATCATTCACTGGAATCAGTTTGCTGTCCTTGGCAAAAAACACTGTTTACAAAATGACTCAATTAGAAATGCCAAATACTACTTGGTAGGCTTATAAGTTATAATTAAAGTGATTGAAAGAGTATACTTTTACACTTGAATGTTACAAATGAATGTGACAACTACAGAAAGTGTGGTACATACAAATTCTATATCAGTATTTTGTCTGTCCACAGCTCAAATTTAATTTAGTAGTTACTAGTTGATACTACAGTAATCTGAGCAACACATATGATTTGTGTATAAGTCGTTACGTCGGTCCACCAAGGTGTTACCTGCTATACAATTGCATAGCAGATACAACTTTACTGCACTGACATGATGAGGTATTGTGTTATTCAAACTTTGATGGCCATTATTTGTGTCTCTGCAGAACCAAATGATGAAAGTGGTGCCAATGTTGATGCGTCCAAGATGTGGAGAGAAGACAGAGAACAGTTTGGAAAAATAGCAGAAAACATTGTCAGAAAATCATTGAAATTGTAGGCCTACCAATTTAATACAGAGCATAGACCAATTACAGCAAACAAGGGAGAATTAGGAATGAATCAGTAATGACTAAGAAGGGCTTGCTTTGCTCATCAATCAATTATTTTGATTTCTCCCAACTTGTACGATAATAGCATAAGCAGCATTTCTGAATTCACAGAATTCACAAAGAACTCTTTTAATCTATTTTTTTCTTTATCAAGCGCCCAAATTTAAATTTACCATTTGTTTAAGAGGGTGAACTATATGATAACTACTAACTAGATGATAAACAAGGAAAATTATACTGCTTGAATGGAGCTATGTTTTTGGCAACACACTCATGTTCTAGTGGTTTGATGCCCTAGTACTAGGTAAAGTGATTGATCTGTTGTATAACCCTATAGGATAAGCCAAAGTATATGTTCTGTGGCTTGACCACCTAGGACAAGAGGAAGTATTTGGTCCATGGTTTAACCCCCAAGGACTATGTACATTATGTATTGTATGGTATAATCTCCTAGGAAAGGGTAGCATATGTGTTTAATACAAATGTAGTTTGATCCCCTAGAATTTTCTATATTAAGATCTAATAGGACTATATAAAGCCTGTGTTCTATTGTGTTGGCCCCAAGGACAAGGTCAAGTATGTGTCTATTGTATAACCTTTTAGGACTAGGTCAAGTCAAGTATGTGGTCTATGGTGCTCCATCCCCCTTCAAATGAGATAAATTATGTTTTTTCTATGGTACGGCCCTTACAACTTTGTAAATTATGTGTTCTGTAATTCGACCTCTTGGACTATTTATTCATAGGTCTAAGCCTTAAAGTTCTATTCCAGGTAGTAATATATATTATCAGTTCACCTGTTACAAACAACATCTTACAAATGTCTTATATTCTACCCAGTTAAGTATTTTCAATTATATTCTGTGAAAATATTTATTTTATATGCAATATAGTTAAGTTCACCAACTTCAAATGCAGTAACACAGTGGTTAAAATGGCACAAACTGAGTTTATGAGCTACACAATGTATTCGACTCAAATGAAAAAGCATAATTAATCCACTCTCGCAAACCAACGTGATATTACTTCTGCAACATTGTGAAATATCAATATCCTTCTTGACAGTGCATCTTAGATGGTGCTGTAAAAGAGGCTGTGGTTTATCACTGATGACCTCTTGACGGTACATCATGGATGATGCTGTAAAAAAGGCTGTTGTTTAAGAGGATGACTTCTTGACGGTGCGTCTTGGCTGGCGTCGTAAAAGAGGCTGTGGTTTACAACTAAGACCTCTTGAAGGTGCGTCATGGATCATGCCGTGAAAGAGGCTGTGGTTTACACCAATGTCCTCTTGACAGTGTGTCTTGGATGGCGTCGTAAAAGAGGCTGTGGTTTACAACTAAGACCTCTTGAAGGTGCGTCATGGATCATGCCGTGAAAGAGGCTGTGGTTTACACCAATGTCCTCTTGACGGTGCGTCTTGGATAGCGCTGTAAAAGAGGCTGTGGTTTACACCGATGTCCTCTTGAAGGTGCGTCATGGATAGCGCTGTAAAAGAGGCTGTGGTTTACAACTAAGACCTCTTGAAGGTGCATCATGGATGGCATCGTAAAAGAGGCTGGGGTTTACAATGATGAATCAATCCTGTTTTCCCCAACCTGTAGTTTTTTGTGTACTACAGTAGAACGAGGATTAAACTAACTAGTATATTGATAATACTGGAGTATGCTTTCAATGGTATTGAAATCATAGTCTGCCATTGATTGTTAGGACACTCAATAACATAATAGCTATTTCCTCGACTTTGTCATCCAAATAATTTTTGTATTATTCCTAAATGCCCGGTTTGAGTGCTGCCAATAACAAATGATGGTCAAAGATGCTTCACTTATCAAAATACAGCAGGTAGCTTTTCATACACACCAAAAATTATACCCCAAAACGGTGTAAACTCAGCTTGTGCCCCCTTGATATAAAATAAAAGTTTATATAAAGTAAGAAAAGATGCCTATATTTAGAGGCAGTTACCTTCAATCATGTTAACAATTGCTATTGTACTTTAATGAATATTAAATAGCTCATGAATATTAAAATCATCCAGGGACTCCAGTTACAATTGGAGGTCTCTGTAAAATGTCATATAAAAAATTTACAACATTGAAGTTAGGTTTGCAGTAACATGTCAGTAAAAGAGCACCTGAATTACATCTTTAAGGGCAGTCTGTTTTATTTCTGGGATTCTTGGAACCCAACTGAGCCTAAGGTTCTTTGGTCCAGCACAAAGACTTAAAAAAATCAACACCCTCTATAGCCAAATTAGAAAAAATCTCACAATCATTGAGAGTAAGATAGCAATACCAAAAGTATGTATTTGGGTTAAAAATATCATTTTTTGCAGAAATACAACAAGGACTTTGATTAGAGAAATGGCTTTCTTCTGCTTATAGTCACTATTTGTAAGGTGTCGAGATTATTACAAGTTTTACTAAAATGCAAAACATTTTTTAGCCTACTTACCAACCCATGAGAACGTGAGAAACAAATAAGGTCGCCCAAGCAGCGAATGTAGCAAATCAGGAACTGTAACTTTGCCCTGTGAAGTGGCCATATGGATGAAGATTGGGTATTTATTTCGGATTTTTAATTTGTAAAACAATTTTATAATGGCTTCCTACTTGAAAAATGAATGTAATATAATATAGACAAGTCTGTGTTTTGTAACTCAATAAATGGCAAAATGCTAAAAAAGAGTAAAAATGTTTGTTATTGTACGTACAATAACAAAGATTTTACACATTTAAGCAGTCGTTTGCAATTTATTGAGTTACAAATAAGGACTTGGCATATGTTGTTTCACACTGAATTTTCAAGTAGGAAGCCATTGTTTTATAATTTAAAAATCCAAAATAAATACCCTGTCCTCATCCATATGGCCACTTTAATATTGTATGTGTTAATATATGAGTTATGGCATTAATGAAACATTCTTGAACATAACGCAGACATGTATGAATGCAGATTTACATGCAAATGTGGTCAAATTCACAAGCATATTGTCTAATGATATGAAAAGTGCATATTTGATTTACAGAAACTTCAATCACAACACTAGATGAATTATTTTTCAGATCATTCTGTAGAGTGTTGTGCAAATAATAGATCCGTTGACAATACCAACGCTAACCTCAATAGCAGAAAGCAGGTTCCAATCAAAACTTTTTGAACACAATTGTTATTTTGAGCAATTTTTTTAAACCAACTAAATTCAGTTTTCACCACAATCAAGCCTGTGAAGGCATCTCTGGAAACTGATTTATGTAAAGCACTCAAATTTACAATTACAATTTTGACATCAATTTTCACTGACGCTGTCCATAACTGTGAGCTCATCCGTACACTATACATGTAAAACGTAATTAATTGTTAGATCTACACTAGCTCTAACTGGGGTATTACTTTTTCGAATCAGACAACCAACAATATATTCACTAAAATTTGGCAAAATACCAATAATTACACATTATACATGTCAATTAGAGGTCTATTTTTGTCTATAAGTAGTATAATAAGTTGAAATCATTATCCATAGGAGGGTGCTATATTTTGGGTACAGATTCAAAATTCAATTTGATTGGATATATTGCAGCATATTATGTGTACTGCTACACTTGTGTGTTTACCCACAGGGGATTTAATACTGTGCAGGGTGTGCAGTCAGTGCATCTTTAATGAATCATGGAGCACTTTGTGACAATGCAGAAATCATTTCAGTGCAGTGACATTTTTTTGTAGTAATGATTAAATCATGAGTATCAATAGAGCAATAAAATGTACATGTAAATGAAACCTGTTGTTGTTGTTGTTGTTGTTGTTGTTGTTGTTGTTGTTGTTGTTGTTGAGACTCATGTTCAGATATCATGGGAAATCAGCATAGTATAGAGAGTATATACTACCTGGACGTACAACAGTTACGATCATCATTCATAATAAACATGGATGGGATCTCTACCATTGACAGCACATACACATGTCATATTATAGGAAATATCCAAGTCATTACTGAAATATCTTGAGATGTTTGACTAAAAACGGTAACATTAAAGACAAACCAAATTAGCTATTCGACCTTGAAGAAGACTTACAAGGTCAAATGTCAAAGTATTCAAAGAAACTCATTACATATGTGTATATCACTCTTAAAGGCCACTGGCCCAAATCACACATTTATAAAAAACAAGCAAAAGAAATATAATGGTTACAGCATACAGAGAGAAAAGTAAAATAATTAGGACTTGAAATGTCTCGCTATATAGTACACCTCCAAAGTTATGATGCAAATTATCAAATATTTCAACAAACATGGCTGCCAATCGGCCATATTTGATAAAACAAAGTGACATGCATATGCCTCTCGCAGTATGTTACCTTCATGCCAGGTTTGGTTAAAGTCAGTATGCCAGTGATATGAGCTAGAGTGAACACATGCGTGGATGGATGGAGCCCAATGTAATAGCCCTCTGGGTGGTGCCTTCTGGGTAGGTAAGTAGGTAGATAGACATCCTCATGACTCTCACCTGCCTCATAAGTAAACATAGGTAAACGAACTGTACATTATTGCGACAAAGCCAATAGAAATATTAATTTCTAGAGTTACAGCGTAAAGAGACAAATTAATGGTCGTGTGGCACGTTGAGGGCGCTCTTGTAGGGAGCAGTGTAGATGAATAACTAGTACGTAGTAGTTGGGCAATTTCAGTCTAAGCGCTGTCACCACGGAGCAACCACGTGTGTTATTAAAGCCTGGTGGCAGCGTAACCAACCAATGTAAATAGCTTGTTGGTGTAAGTTAGTATGTGAAGCCATGAGTGTAATCAGAACTTTCCAAGTGTACAGGGTATACGTAGATGACTTCTCCTGAGGTTCAAAGAACCACATATATAAAGAGCAAAATATTCCTAGCCCCCTCCCCCCCCTTTCAGACAATGAGAGTTGTCAAGCCCCTCCCCCTGCTTCACCCCCTGACCCCCCCCCCCCCTCTGCTCATTAGATGTCCTAAAATATGTAATTGTAATCATAACCAATGAAATTTATTGATCTTGGCACAACAAGGTATATAGTAAAAGACAAAATGTAATTACTCATATGTTCTTTGACAAATGTGTTTACAGGCACCTGTCGGTGTTATATATAGGTCGGGGTCGTGATATCCTGTTCTTGTAACCGTATCCACTAATAGAAGGGCTAAATTGACATGTTTATGAATCTAGGTTGATGTATGGAGTGTCAAAGATTCAACTGAAAACAACATAGTAGGGTCTCCAATTATCCAGTAGCTGTTTTAGGGAACCGACCTTGAAGGGTTGGAGGAATCGGAATTCAATCGGAAATCAAAAAATGCTAAGCTAGAGGGGGTACTCAAAAATTGGGGAGTGAAAATGGGGAGGGGGGGGCTAATCAAATATTTTGTAAACACTGAAGTATAGAACACACCTATATATACACAATTTTACAAGTTAACAAATAAACATATTTATTTATTAAAACAATGTTTTTTTTCTGTTAGAATTTTTCAGTGCATATTGCATATATACATAGCCCCCTATCAAAATGCATACACATTCGACATACATGTAGTTTCTGAAGCCAGTACAGTGGACCATGACAATCTGTAACACAAATTGATCAAACCGATACTAGTACATTGAGTTCTGTTACATGAAACAAATCATTAAGTAGTAAGGAATAACCTGGTTAACGAAATAAACAGCTGAAGTCACACAGGAGGGCAAAGTCTGACCAAATAGGATCAACTCATCTAGAATTTCACGATGTAGATTATATGTCAGTCAGTGAACGCGTACCAGATACTGGGATGATATGGTGACTTAATTGGTGAGCTGAAAATCTCTGACAGGTTTCATTGCACAGATAAAAAAAGAGCATAAGTATGACAATATCCAAAGCAACAACAACATTCCCGTGACTTTTGTTTGTTAAGATAACAACTTTAAGATGGTCAAAATAAATAAATGTCCATTGCAACTGTGGCCACACTCATAGCAATAGTCAAGGCAGTATATTCCCAGGATGTCAGCAACTCATCACTTTTGACGTCACATCAACCTACAGCTGACCCATTGCCAAAAGTGCGCAGTTGTGCTGCAATGCCATTTGTGTTATTTTTGTATAGAATGCAGAGAAATATGGCCTCTCAAATTCCGTGAACTGATGTTGCCAGGACGTCAATGATTTAAAGATGGCGTTCGAAAGTGTTTGGAGGAGTTTTCTCTGTTTTATTTTGCAGTTTGTCTGTCGATTATAATGAGTGTCATTTCCAGTAACGCCTATTATACCAACAGTGTCTAGCTCGGTCAAATAGCTGACAATGTAAGATATTTTGCACAGAATAAGTGACCCGACCTACTAATTTAACATGTGATTGCCATCGACCGGTTATGTGAGTCAGATATTTGCAATGCACCAATTAATGCAAAGAAAAGGGCAATCAACCATGTATCTGTTATCGCACTGACCTGCCTAGGGTAAGAACTAAGTCGTACTTTTTGCAGTGAATACACTCTAGTGACCTGATCATGATTACATACCTTGTAGGTAAAAAGGTCGCTTCAAAACTCTGCGCATGGGTGAAGGACGAATTTTCGGGCACTCCTTGATCCCAATTTTTCTAAATGTAGAACAATATTACAAATCATACACACGTGAGCCAAATCGTCGTCGTTTTCTGGTCGTTCTACGTCACTAAAACGCGCGTCTTCGTCACTGGTTATGTGATGAGCGAAATGAGGAAATTGCCATAAATTTGCGGGAGCGTTTTCAATTTAATCTTGAAAAAAGACCACTGAGGCGCGAAACTAGTCGAAGATTTGAACAGTTACAACTTAATTATTTTCCCAAACGATATTTTTTCAAGAAAATACTGGTGGATGAATAAGTTTTGATGAACAGCAAGTGAATGCCATTCATATTTTTTCCGGCTGGACCTAAAAGACAAATAGTTGGGCATAATATATAACTACCATATACCAGCCTATGTTAGTGGACATTGACATGATTACAAATGAAATGCGAAGCTTTTACAAAAATTAATGAACTAGAATCGGTTGGAAGCTCTGCCAAGCAAAAGACTCTCACATTTCAATGATAAACTACAAGACACTGTGCAGTTTCATTAAAATCAAATAGTTCCCGGCCATAATATTTTTATCTGGCAGCACATTTGACACTTCTTGGCTATACGACAGTGAATATCGAGAAAAACAACCTTGTGCAAGTTTGAATTGATACTGCGCATGCGCTCACTGGATTGCTCGGCTAACTCGTCCTTCACCTTGGTCACATTTCAACAAATCTCTTTTAAATTTACCAAGTTTTTAAGTTTTAAATTAAATTGTTTCGAATATCTCAGTTTACATTGCTTGGTTGTTGGCTGCTTTGGAAACAATGTCCTATATGATAGTCGTCAATGAAATGTCAGATGCTGTCGACCATCCTCGTCTTCATACCAAGCAAGCTGTGACCGGTGAACCTCGCGTAACAAGGTCGCTGTACTTTCATATGTTTGTGTTATCGCCAATCCTGCTATTGTCAACTGTTGCTAACTCCTTACACATTAGTACTTTGTTGTGGTATTAAAATAGAATGTCGTTGCCATGGATACCACTGTATATATTGTCAGCATTGTTGAACAATGTTTCTCAATGTCCAAGCTCGTTTTGTGATGAATATCATTTTTTTTCCCCATTCATTCTTTGTTAAACAACATACCATGGGGGCGGTACAGCTGCTTGACGGATAACCTATCGTTTCAACAGGGTTTGTTTAATACTTCTAGAACTGTGTTAGTGTGAACTATTGCTATTCACGCCTGCGAAGGGTCGGTCATTTTTAACTTGAGGGGGGGCGTCAGTGTCTTGAGGTTGTTTTCAAAGGACCTAGCCCCTAATGTTTGATGGCCAAGCCACAGCGACCCACCTCGACCGGTTTTATTCTAAAATGACACCCCATTCCTCCATAGGTAATTCACTATCAATTTTACTGGGTATTCCTCGTCTCTTTAAAATGTACATTTTTACCTTCCATAAGAGAGTTATGTTATGCTTTTGTCTGTCTGTTTGTCTGTCTGTCTGTCTGTCTGTCTGTCTGTCTGTCGGTCTGTGGCCATGGAAATAATATCTAAAACAAATAATTAATGGTATTTCGTAATTAGGTCTACTGTAAAGCTTTTTGATGTAGCTTATATAGTTTTCATGAATAATTTGTTCAATTAATGAGCTTTGGTAATTAGGTTATATCTTAAAAATGCAATTTGTAAATTCCATATAAGTTGGCACATGCATCAACCATAACAAAGCACATATATCCTTTAAAGCATGTTGGTATAGTTTTTAGTTTTAATGATTAATTTGCATAATTAACTATTTTTTGTAATTAGGCTATACCATAGGAATGCATACTTCAAATTCAATTTAATTTAGTATATCCATTAAATATAACGAAGCATATGTGTATAATACTTATTGATGTAGCTTATAGTTTAAATTAGAAATTTGCATAAGTAATGATTTTCAGCTATACCTAAAGAATGCATATGTCAAATTCGGCAAAATTTGTTACATACATCAACCATAGTAAGCACGCATGTCATATAAAGTCTCTTGTTATAGTATTTAGTTTTAATGGGTAATTTGAATAATTAATGGATTTGGTAATTAGGCTATATATATTAGGATGCAAATTTCAAATTTAATATAATTTGGCACACACATCAACCATAACGAAGTACACATATCCTGTAAAGCTTGTTGGCATAGTTTTCATTTGTAATGATTAATTACTTAATCTAATAATTAATGTGCATAATTAATGTGCATAATTAATTATTTCCTAACTAACTAGGCTATAACTTAATAAAAATGCATTCAACCAATGTTTGTAGGAGCAAAACCTATGGTTTGCCCTTACGGAAGACATTCAGTTTAATTCTGATGTACATTTCTGCATCAGCATCTAAATGTAATTATTTTTTTTATAAACATTACTTACTTTTGCATCGGTACGATTTTACTTTTCTCTGTGAGCTGACCGTATATTTATAATGTGTACATCGTTGTGACATGTTCACAAATTACAATTACTCGGGATTCATTTAACATTACCAAAATGACGAATAACCCAAAACCACGTGCTCTGGGCCAAGATGTGGACCCACACCTCTGACCACTACCGTCAAATTCTTCATACCCCCCCCCCAGCCAGTTTATAATAACTTGCCCTACATATGTTCAAGTGGGTCAATGTATATAAGGATACCATACCACGTGATCCGTGTGGGTGTGCCCTACCTTCATTACATGGCTTCGCTTTATAAACCCTCGGATACTACCCAGTCTCCGCTAATTTACGTCAAAGTCTGACACACTAATATATTCGACCAGAGGTTCCGATCTCTCAGTGAGTGCAGCTTTACAACTCATTGGCGAAACCAAAAACCATGGCAACAATTTTAATAGTCTTGCTGTGTCTTTATCTTGGGTATAAATTTATCTATAAACCTCGTCCAAAGTATTTCCCCCCAGGACCTGACGGATTGCCTATCATTGGCTGCTTAATACCCATCCTGAGGAATCCAATCTCAGCGTTCAAGCAGTACGCGACGCAGTATGGCAACGTCTTTAGCATTAAGGTAAGGCGGCAATATTGTCAAAAGTCAGTCGTATTTTTGTCAAAACTTTTATTCCCAATACCCATGCGTTGTACTCGACTCATTCACTAATTAGTTTGCTCCAAAACAACTTTCAAACGAAACGATCATCCACTCCATCCACCCCCACCCCCCACCCCACCCCACCCCATCCAAAACACGACCACCATCCCCAGCGTCATCAGCGTCCCTCCTCAATCAGAATGGCATCGAATTTACTGGTACGTTAAGCGACAAACTTGGCTGAAATGTGGTTTGGTAGAGCTTTATTAGAAAAAGTTGGTCCAGAACAAAAGAATAATCCATATAATTATATTGGTTCCACTGGTAAGATAACATAGCGATACATGATAGAGAACCTGGGACTGACACCCTGGCCTTTAAAAAACAACCTTGCCCCCTGTTGGTGCTATCTCATCGTTGAAATAAATTGTAGAAATGCATGCTACATTTTGTTGTAAACGTAGTGTTTATCAATGTGCGATATGTGTTAATGTACCGTGCGTGCATTCATTTGGAAATGCTCTGGCCAAAACTGATTCTTTTTTATGAGGGTCACAACTTAATGTCCAGGATAGCATTTGAAAAACAAAATACTAAGCCACCGGATATAAACAATAGAGTTTACCACTTTGCGTACAATATTCTGGCCGTATATTGCCACACGCTCAATTAAATAATTTGTTTACCGTCCTTGAATTTCCCCCAAAAAAACTACCAGGCAGACAGAAAAAAACATCACAGAAAATGTCATGTAAAATTCACTTTCCTGTTAATCCATTTTCTGTCTGTACCTAAATTTACTACACTTGTTAAATGTAAATGTCGAAGTTCAAAGTTTGATTGTCTTAAAGTTAAATAACTATTTAGAAATATGTGAGGGTATTCTGACAAGATATTTGAATGGTCTTTCCATTTACAATGGTACAAAATATTGCTATGTGAGAATATTTTGAGCAAAAAGAAATGTGTGTATTTTTTCTAAATCTACCAAAAAACCTTGCCGCACGCGGACGGCAAACAAGGAATTTAATTAAATGGCGCCTAATGGTATTATACAGACTTTAGCATGATACAGTTCAGTTTTGCCATGTTGCCAGGCAAGGGCTGATGCATGCACCAAATCGAGGTTAAAGGTTTCAGAGTGGGTGTACAGAACTGTTTCTGTGCGATTAACTTAGTACATAAATAACACAGATACGATTGTACCCCACCTCATCTCATATGCACGTCACACAGATACGACTGTACCCCCACCTCGACCTCATCTCATCTCATACACGTCATTTTCACAACGCTTCACTCACTGGCCATTGGTTCCTTTTTACCATTAATCTATCTTAAACTTGTTTGGCACTTTTCAACCTTTCCAAATAAGAATAATAATCAACATTATTGATGAATATTGTATTGATTTCTGCGCATACCAGTCAGGATATTAATTTCTGATTCAAAGTCTCTGAAAGGCATGCGCGCGCAGTGTGACACAAAGGACAACCAGAGGGCACAGTGTCCCAGGCTATGGGGATAATAGTCGGTCAATAATTATTTTTGTGGTCACCATATACTTTAACCATAACCTTAGATACCATAGCCTTCAGGAAAACAAATATTACCACCACGTGCATTTGTTATGATCGTAGGACTGTGACCTGCATTGACATGTTATTTGCATACTTTTGCCAACCCAGATAATGACGATACCACATTCCTTTCCAAACGCTTCTAGCCTGACTCGGGACTAAAGTTCCCCACTTCTCACGGCATCATGCGCCTTACAGAGCTTAGGGACGATAGTCACGAGTCTGGTAGCGAGACTACCTATAATAGTGCTGAGTCATATTACTACCGATCACGATCGTAATCAGTAAATTTATCAATCAATCTCATTATCTATCATAACAGATTGGTCCAAAGTACATGGTTGTATGTCACAAAATAGAAGCAAATCGAGAGGTTCTTGTGAATAAAGGAAACGATTTCGCCGGTCGTCCTGAGATCTTCATTAAATCTTTTGGGGCTGGTGGGAAAGGTAAGATATTTTTAAGTGACAATAGCGATGGGAGAGCATAAATTACATGATACTGTTTCGCTCTAAACTCTGCCAAATTAAATGTCGTCATGTGCCGACTAGTTACCGCACCGTGACTGATAAAGGTGTCAGAGATTATCAATGTCCTTTTGGAGTGTTTACCTGTCATGAATTTCTTTTGATGTTATATCTTCATCTGTTTGACTGTCTGCCAAGTCTGTGTGGAGGCGATCTGAAAAAAAAATACTGCATCAATTCAAGTGATACATAATTAGATGTATCTTCCATTTTAAAATTTAACTATAAGTGATTAGGCATCAGGGTGATATTGTTTTGGTGTTGAGTGTATTATATGTTTCTGTGTGTGCGTGCATGCGTGCGTGCGTCTGCGTGTGTCTCTGTCTGTGTCTGTCTGTCTGTCTGTCTGTCTGTCTGTGTGCGGTTGCGTGCATTTGTCTGTCAGTATTTGTCTGTCTGTCTGTCTGTCTGTCTGTCTGTGTTATCATGGTTTAGAACCTTCGTTGATAGTTTGAACTTAGTTCTCTCAACACACACGCTTAGCAAAAACAACAAATGGTTCAGCATTCAAACATATAAACTTAGATTACTCTTTCACGTACGTACGTATGAACGGTTCAACCAAATTAAATACTGCTCTACTAAATCGTTTTGCAAAAAAAAAAAAACTGCATTGATCAGAAAATGTTGTCTCAGTGATTAGCTTGTCCTGTCTACTAGTTTACCAATTCATTATTAATGACATCGTGTGGGAACGCTAATTACGCCATCTCTTTATACACAGGGTACATTTCGGATGATTATCCAACAAGAATTTGCGCCCGTTTCCTAACAGGGATCTCATGAATCTTTTTAAAACAAATAAAACGTACAAATATGCATGAATAAATGAAAATACTATTTTAACACAGTCATGCATAACTAATAAATAAATAAATAAATAAATAAATAAATAAATACAATCAATTATAAACGGGCCTTATGGATTCGTATATAGAAACAGTACTAATACATATGTTGTTTGTTTTTTGTTATTTTTATTTATTTATTTGTTTAATTATTTTGCTTGTTTTTTGTTTGTTTTTGTTTTATTTGTTTAACACGGTTCCTTGGTGTTCTGTGGTTCAACGTTTTCTGGTCATTACTTCAAACCATAAACGTATGGAATAAAGCGCCATCAAGTTGTCTTCTTGAAAACGAAAGACCGATCGCGAAATCTCCCCTGTGGTGGCGTCCTGTAATCCCTTACGAATCGTAAGGTATTTGGATTCGCCGGCGACATTACGAATTACAGATAATTAGCCAATGAAACTGGCTTTACTTCAGATTTACGACTAGAACTTGTTTGTTGACTGACTGACTGACTGACTGACTGACAGGGTAGATTGCTCATCTGAAAGTATCGTTCGCGGTACAGCAAAGCAAAGAAATATGTGTTTGGTGTTCAGATACCGATTATCGTACGCATGCGTGGTGTACATGTGTGAATCGAACTGTTGTCGTGCTCTAATAACTTTAACATGGGTGTATGTTTGTTTGTTTTATATTTTAATTAGGAATAATTACCAGGCATTTTGACAAAGGGTTAGTAGAACAGAAGAAGTTTGCCTTAAGGTGCGTGCGATGTTTTGGCTTACAAGGAGACTCCCTGGAAAGACGTATTCAAAACGAAGCGGTAGGTTTACACGAACTCATGAAAATCACAGAGGGGACGGCTATTAGCGTTGGTCGATACCTTCAGCTGGGTACAGCTAATGTCATCTTCTCAATAACATTCGGTAAACGCTACCAATATGATGACATCACTTTAAAATATCTCCTGGATCAACTGAACGAACAATTCAACACAAATCCGTTTAAGTTTCTGTTTCAAATTGCAAGTGTGTTGCCCCGACCAATACGCAAGAGACTGTCGTTTATAGATCTAGCAAATCCAACCGAGAAGATAGTTGCCTATTTGGAGAAAATAATTAACGAACATAAGAACAATTTTGATCCGCAACAACTTACTGATATCATCGACGCTTTCTTGGAAAAACAGGAGAAACTGAATTCTGGTATCTACGTGAACAACAAAGAAACATACGAGTCCTTCACCGATGAGCAGCTCAAATATCTTCTACTCGACTTCTTCTTGGCGGGAACTGAAACTACGGCAACGACCCTAAACTGGGCGGTTCTTTATATGGTGCTATATCCACATGTACAAGACAAAGTGCAGCAAGAATTGGATGACTGTCTTGGAAAAGGTACTTGTCAGCGTTAAAGTTATCATATACCCAAAAACATGTTCTATGGAGAAATCACGAGCTTTGCCGTGCCTACACCTGTAATAATTTTCTGTATCATGGCCTAGAACACTTTACTCAAATACTTAGGACACGCATTTATCTTATATTTTAAATTACAAGGGAGAGGGCTGCTGGTGGATATAAAACCCCGGTTTGTTGCATAAAATATGGCCCTCCACCGATTCCGTTGCCTAAGACATGGCCCTCCCCATTATGGGTTAAGCATATGCTGTCAGACACGGCTCCCAGAATCAATGGCAAAAAGGACTAGATCCCACCGCTGCATGCCGCTATGGTGATGATTTTAAAGTCATTGTTGCTTCACACTAGTACTAACATATAGTAAATTGTGCATGCCACACATTAGTCTGTTATTGTGCGGAAACACTGCATTAATTAATTCCCTTGTTTGGCAGAATTGAAGAACCAAACCCCCCAAGCTCGGCACACTATTGACATTGTCTTGACCAAGGTCAACATCCTCACCTCACCACATACCCCTTTATCTTACCACACTGTTTTCTCTTCACTCCTGTGAGACCCACCGCTCTCATCTCCTCACACAAAAAACTCACAACTGATTAATTGCATGATTGTAAGCAGCGATCTGACTTAATGTTATGTTCTGATATTATGTAACAACGGTGGCAGTGGTGGGGGTGAAACAGGGGTGGGATGTGACAGTGGTGGGATGCCAACAATCACAAAGTTATGCGAAATTATATATCAAAATAAGTCAGAATGTTACCCGCCCCTAATTCCGTTTTCCAAAATGTGTCCCTTCCACCGAGAACCTGGATTTGTAAAATGTGACCCCTCCCCATGCCAAAACTCCTCCCCACCTGTAATTTGCAGTTACTGAAGATCCCCTAATAAATATCACGCGCAACATTATCACCAAAAGTTTGTATAGTATGTATTTCAAATGTATTTCACCATAGTATTTATTTCAAATATATTTCACCATTCATACTATGATATAGTGTATATGAGGCCCGGATATCAGGTTTTATAGACCAAGGTTAGACGATGGAAGCAAGCCCTGACTTGGGAGAGCTAATAATTCTTGACTCTTTTTTAAAGTTGCACTTGCTTACTTTGCTTTGAACCCCTCACTTCCACATACTACGTGAAAAGTGGTCAATAAACTTTTGTTAATTCATATCTCTAAATATTTCAGATAACTATAATTTTCTGTCATGTTTTATTCTACCAACAGATCCCAGTGCAGTTATATCGCTAAACGATAGAGCAATGTTACCATACACGTCAGCAACGCTGCTTGAAATTCAACGGATAAGACCAGTGGCACCTATTGGTTCGCCTCACAGTGCTTTGATGACGTCATCTCTCGGCGACTACATAGTACCAAAGGACTCCGTTGTCATAAACGATATATGGTCTGTTCACATGGATGAGAAGTTCTGGCCCGAACCTAGTAAATTTGATCCAAACAGAATGATAGATGAAAATGGAGACGTCATTAGACCTGAATCTTTTCTACCATTTTCTACAGGTACGATTTCATTAAAGGCAATGCAATCTTGGCTCTATGGGGTGTAGATACCCACAACCCGAAGACGGTATGAATGTCATTTGATCATCGCTAATTTGGATAACAAAAAAGGTGGCGATGGGGCATGCCATGTCGTGGCGCCCTATCGCTCGATTGACACCTACCACCCCAGCACGCTGTACCTCACAGACTACGCGACTAGGGACAAGCAAGAAAAACTGTGTCACCATTCACAAATCTCACTCATCAACGTTTGGTCTCTGATAATCCTTCTCTTTCTCTCTTAATCAGTCATGTGATTACAGTTGCTGTATGAATTTAGGGTATTCTCAGCATTGCGTGTAAGCCCCCATAAGTTTATTCATAGAAAGGGTTGTCGAAAGAGAGCTCCAGGGTTCAATTGTCGATATACAGATTTTGTTAAATTTTGTTAAATTTGTTTTCTTTCAAAACGAGGCTGCCAATATGACACAATACCTAAACTGTAGCTAAATTAATTCTAGGAACTGTGAATTGTTAGTATTTGATCTAGAGTACCCCAAATATTTATTTCAAATTATCAACTTAGCCTCCGCCTGACACATTACTTTATTATAGTACATGACACATATTTGTACTTAAAAAGTTTAACCTTATTTGCTTTCCTTCTGCTTTCTTCCAGGTCCAAGGGCGTGTCTCGGTGAACACCTAGCAAAGTCAGAACTCTTCATATTCTTTTGTACATTGATGCATCGGTTTCACTTCAAAATTCCACCAGGAGAACGTCGACCAACTGAAGATCCACACATCGGAATATCTCTTTCCCCGACACCATACAAAGTGTGCATCAAGCAAAGACTGTAGACATGTCAAATATCTTTTACGTCAGCAACGGGAGCTTTAGGTGTTCCTAGCTCTAACCTAACCTAACCTAACCTAACCTAATCTGACCTAACCTGACCTGACCTGACCTAAACTAAACTAACCTGACCTGACCTGACCTGACCTAACTTAACCTAAACTAACCTAACCTAACCTAACCCAATCTGACCCAAGAAATTCTTGCTAACCTAATGATACATAATCAAGTCAAACCTATTCAATTTTAACCAAATCAAACAAACCAAAGACTACTACCTAACACATAGCACAACTCAACCTTTACTCTGCCCTATAGTGCTTAACCCAACCCTACCTACCTAACCTAACCTAACGTGATCTAACCAAACCAAACCCAATCAACTCAACATTACCCAACAGCACCCAATCGAAACTAATCTAAACTTACCAAACATAATCTAATATAACCTAAAATTACTGAATCTAACCTAACCAAAGCCAACTCAACTTCACTTAACCTAACAAAACGATAGACCAACGATCACCAAGTTCTATGACTGATCAAAACCAACCATAGATCAGGCCTAACCTAACCTAACCTAACTCAACTCACGTAGCTGAAATTGGTGTCCTAGCACTAGAGCTACTTGAGAAAAGGCGTATGTATTATGATTGCTGGGTGTAAGCTGTCACCTCAAAGACTGGTTGAATTTCATTCATAATTTCTCTTCTTTTGACAAGTTTGTGTCATTTTTTTCAAACGGATTTTATGACGATGCCTCACAACAAGAACAACTGTTATATGAGGCTAAATCATTGATTTGTATTATAAAAATTATGTACAAAAGCTTTTTCGAAATAACGCACATTGTAAAAGAATGTTTGCATTCTCAACAGTTATCATCCAATTATCGAAATTGTATTTACACGTTTAACGCACAACAACTATATATATATTGAGAAAAGACCATATTTACCCTCATGTGTTTTATAGATTGAAGCAGCATTATGCGGAAGTTGTATCTAGAGTAACAAAATAAAGAATTGTCAACAGATATTCATTCTGATTTGAAAAATAGAAGTGGTGTGAAATTATTTTTTGCTTTCATATATATGTGTGTTATTTGCCAAATAGAATTCCATATCTTGCTGCAGGGGATATTTTCATTTTATATTTAAAAATAATGGCCTCGGGCATTAAAAAATGTGTTTAGAGTAAGTGGGTAGTTATCTTTTTTTTTTAAATCTATATATGTATTTTCATATGTGAGTGTCGATCTAGTTCAGGTAGTTATGTTTTTCGTTTATATGGTCTCTGTGTTATTGGTTTCTTCTCATCAGATGTACAGCCATTACAGATTGGAAGAGCAGTTCTATACTGTCTTTTTAAGTTGATGTCAGTTACTTTATCCACTATTCCTTATGAGACTTCACAATTTCCGCGATTGTATTATTGTATTTCTCGAATACGTTAAAACACGTTTAGGGTCCGACGGTGTGAAAAACTAGATGGGGTCGGGTAACCGGAACGGAACCTTTTTTTATTAGGCTTCAGCAAGACATGGAATGGCAATTTTAAATAATGTACTTGTATGTCACATATGACAATGAATTCGTTATTTATTTATTTATTTATTTATTTATTTATTTATTTATTTATATATTTATTTATTTAGTATAATAACATTGTTTTATTTGAAAGTCAAGTCACTTCAGCTTTATACCTCTGACACGATCTTAGGAATCTCTCAGCTGTCCAATTGCTGCAATGCGTTGTTACTCTTCTCCTCTCCGACAAAGGTCATTCACCATTTGATTGTTGAACTTGATAGGCATATAGATAGATCTAACCTAACCACCTGTTGATTCATGAATCGACCAATCATGATCCTTAAGAGTTGACCACCTGTCGACATTTAATCAACCTATCAAGGCATCTTGCCATGAATCAATCAATCAATCAATAACGAGATCTAATCAGCTGTTCAGCATTGCACCAATCAGCCAAGATATTTGAATACGTGTTTGATGGGTGCGAGATAGTCAACCAACCAACCATTGATTGTTGAATCAATCAGTTATAACAGTCCTGACCATATTTTGTTAATTGTTGAGTCAACCAATCAAATCAAGAGATCTAACCACCTGTTGACTGTTGAGTCAACCAATCAATGCAAGAGATCTAGCCACGTGTTGATTATTGAATCATGTGATTGGTGTTGTGTTTTCATAAAACCATTTTTCAGCTTGACTTAGTCCCAGGTTCAAATCCCACTCTTTCATCAACAGTTGTACTTTTGAAGTTGGGATAGGTAAAACAATTGAATGTTTATAATTCAATGGACGGCTTTCGCGTGAGATAATGCAACTGAGACTCACTCAACTCTCAGAATGATACCATTGATCGATGTTAGATTACATGTGCTTCTACAATCACACGAATTGTGGCGAGGGAGACTCTTGGAGCGCCTCCAGTGACGGCGAATGTACAATGTATCTGAATATATGAATAATAAACACCCCTTCAAGTTGCGAGGGTGAAGACGACCTGAGATCGTTGGCGACGCCTTCACAAATTAAACACAACAGTTACAGCTCCGACTAATCTACGTTGGGAATCAGGTATTATCCAGGTCAGTATTTTTTCTTATATACATGTCTTAAATCCTAACTAAGTACAACTTGGAATGTGAAGACAAATTATTAGCCTAGGACTAGTCTTCATGAGGAAATGATGGGCGGTCAGGAAAAGAATCAATAACGACGTGTTTATAAAGAATTTCAGGTACAATAATGGAGTGTTAAGAGGCGCTATTTGAATTCCCGAGGTATGTTACGATTTCCATTCCTATAAATATGATAACAACTATGAAAGAAAGTCTGCAGACTTACTAGAATTCCCTCTCCCTAGTCCATAGATCGTTGAACGAAGTGCAAACACCTCAGAGAAACGCGTGTGTATATCGCATATCATGTATCGTTCCTGTTCATGTCCCGTCTTTTCAAACTTATAATAGGGGTCACTGAATCCCAAAAACTTTAGACCAGAGGTATAGTTACACCATGTTTGCCTCACACTATATACTCCCAAAATACCAAGTGAAGTAAGATGGGTATGCGAATAAAACAGTAATTTAGCGATCGACCTCAAGACAATTAGTTCGTGATACTATCACTCCATCAAGAATTGCAGGATTAACTTTTCTCATCGAAAATCATATGTATGATTTTCTTTAACGGCCTCTCGGCCTGGTAGAAATATATATTGTAAGTTTTGTATGCACTGTCTATTGTAAGACTTCATGTTCATCCGTAGAGTAAGTTGTGTTCAGAGATTCAGTTATTGTAATGTAAAGTATTATGTTTATTTTGAAGTGGAAGGCCTAACATTTCCTTATCCTAGATGTGGTGTTTACTGCTTAGTGTGGTTAGGGCCGACGTTAAGAGTGGACCTCGTAAATACATGAAGTAGATGCATATGCGATGAAAGCACAGAAAAGTCTGGGGCATTTATAGTAATGGCGACTACGTCATATAGTAACAATGATTATGATACCTGATAATTTGTGAGAGGTATTGAACTCCGGGCACTTTGACAAGCTAGTCTGAAAAGATAATGTTAAATCGGCCAGGTATGCATCCCGGGTGTGTTCGAGCCATTCATCCGTGACACCTCGTTTTATCTCCAGTATTATATTTTCATGGCTATTACTAAGTTACTGATAATTTTTTGGTGGTTTTCGCAAAATCGAATTTAGCGTAATCTGCCATCAAACTTGAAACGTCAACGAGAGAGTTTACAAATTTGTCTCGCAATGATGATCTCTCGTGTTTGGAACAGTACAGTGTGTGCAATTTGAAACGAATCCTTTCAACTACGGATGACGGATTGCTTACAGCGGTTAAAATAAAACCATCAGACAGATACAGTGGAAACCATGTAATCTGAAAGAGAGTCACTTGGCGCGAAAAATCTCCCTATTTTATCGCTAGCAATTTTGTCGTCTGGCACTTCGCAATGCTCACATTTTGTTACTGTAGATTGTCTGATAGGATAACAGTATCATTGTTATGTCTGAAGGAGATTTTGTCGCGGCTAGGCAGACAAAATATAGCAATCTTTGTAAGAAATTCGGCAATGTTAGTGAGATTTTTGGAGACGCAGACGAGGAAATGTAGCTTAGTTTGGAAAATGTTTGTCAAGCCAGACTATTAAATTTTACGATGTTAGTAAGATTTAAGTTGAAAGTGAAATGTAGCAAAATTATAAATATTAGGAATAATCTTTGCCAGTAGGTACAATGCCTCTTTTCATGATGATCGAGTAAAGATTTTTGTTGACGTAGGCGATGAAATGTTACTTGCAAATTTAGTAAGCTTTTCGTCAAGTCAGACGAAGTTGTGTTTCACGTGATATGGCTGTCATTATACATTTTACAGTCTTTAAGTTATAAATGCAGAAACCTACAAAAAAATGTAATTCTACCGGGAAAAAAATACGCAAAACGTGTTATTTCAAAATTTTGAAAACATTAAACCAGGAACTAAGAAACAGCGTCGTATCTCAAGAACAATGCTTGCCGGGAATGCGGCTTGATGCTTTTTATAGAATCACAGACTAACTATTGTTCCCTAGAACCGATATTTCAATGGTCTATTTACTGAATAGGGTCATACAAAGTTGCCGATACTTTTACAATGCTGAATACGTAAGACACACTTCAGAAGTAGTTACGGCAACATCAGTCATTCGAGAGGCTATACAATGTTGGCGTGACCTTTGACCCTGTCCTCACAAACATAGGCTATGATTGGAATGCATCATGGTTTCGTCACAAGTGAAGGCACGATTAACCTCAGCATGATTTGCATAGAATTGTCACATGACCTATGGTCACACAACTGTAACTAACCTAAAGTTAATGGAAACTCTGTAAATATTAGTATTTCAAACTTTAGAATACGAAAAGTCGATATATATATATATATATATATATATATATATATATATATATATATATATATATATATACGTGTATATATATATTAAAGAGCAACAAACAATAAGGACCTGTTTGTTTGTTTTTGTTCTCACAGCTGACCTCGATTGTCTGAACATTGTTTCAAGAAGTTTGAAGCTCCTAGCATTCTTGATTTCCCATAATGCCTCAGTTTATTTCCCACAATGCCTCGCCCATGTGTACGGTTTGCCACTTCTCATCCAAATCTGCTTCCCATTTGTTCTCCCTTTAATGTGGATGTACACATTGGGTCCATCCTCTCAGCATAGGGAATACACAACATCTCCCTAATTTGCACATATCTCGTCACTGATTGGTTGGGGGATGTTTTGTCCTTTGCATTGCTATGATATTTTAAAACATTTATGAATATCATAATTATTGCAAAACTTTGAATAACGAAAAAAAGACAATAGAATTTAAAAATGATGTACATTTTTTATCTACCAACATCATATATGTGGACTTGATGGCTGTAAATATATAGGATGGAAACATTCCAAATGGCGTACGGGCAGTTGCAGTTGTAAACGTTAAAATACGTCGAGAATAGTTTATTTGATGGCGAACTTCAAAAATGGGTGTCGTGCTGCCATAACACTTCTATTGAAATTCTATAAGCGGAGTTACATACGATAATGCGATTTAAAAATTAAATTAATGTTATATCTAATATCTATCACATGAAGGCCCGGGAATTACCAGGAGTACGTCGTAGGGTCTTGCTGACGCCATCAACGGTACAATAAAAGATGATCTTCTTACTTTTGTCTTTATACCCTGCCCTGTTTCTACCATAGGAATGTGGATAATCCGTCATCATGTATATGAACGTAAGAATTTTATTGTGCCATGGTGTGCATTGTGCTGTGTGTATATATATATAAATATATATATATATATATATATATATATATATATATATATATATATATATATATATATATATATATATATATATATATATATATATAAATATATATATATATATATATGGGTGGATTGATCGATCGATCACAGACAGACAGACAGACAGACAGACAGACAGACAGACAGACAGACAGACAGACAGACAGACAGACAGACAGACAGACAGACAGACAGACAGACAGACAGACAGACAGACAGACAGACAGACAGACAGACAGACAGATAGATAGATAGATAGATAGATAGATAGATAGATAGATAGATAGATAGATAGATAGATAGATAGATAGATAGATAGATAGATAGATAGATAGATAGATAGATAGACAGACACTGAGATAGATAGATAATGTTCAATTTACCTTACAGAATGGCGAGATACTCTTCAAGGCTGACACTCCTGGTGTTATCAATAGTCCTACTTTACGTTATTCCGCCATCTAACGCCACAGACTCGGCAGGTAATTACTTACAATGTCATAACTCGTCTTCCAATGCGAAAAAAAGTGTACTCTCAGAATTCGACAAGAAGGGGTAATTTTGACCATGACTTTTGAAATGAGTTGAGAATACTTGATAGACTAGATGCTATGTTATCACAAGTAGGAGAACCGTGTTTAAGCCAGAACACGGGTTTGTATTAATTATTTTATGACGCAATAACCGTGGGATTCAATATGCAATATTTGCAATGTCTTGAAGTACAACGTTTCCCATGGTAACCGACGAGTGGGGCGCTGTTAGTAGGGCTACAATTTCGCAGACAGTGGTTTCAAAAGTCGCTACGCGGGAGACGAGCTGCTCTAAAGAGTAAGGCCAAACAAGTGCGTCCAAGGCAGATTTTCTTAGGTTGGCTGAAAATGCGATTAGTCTAAATTTGAGAACGTTAGTGGAACCAGACGACTCTGAGAGTGGACCAAAAAAAGTAGCAGATGTACGTTTGGCGAGAAATTCGGATGCCAAATTACAAGGTCTTCTAGATATTGATTTAATTCGAATTAGTGCTTACCTACAAAGTGTATACAGATGGTCAGATCATCATCGTAAACCACACCCTCTTTTACGGCACCATCCAAAAGTTATTTCACTGTGTCAGCTTTGGTTTGCGAGAATGGGTCAGATTAGCGACTCATAAACTACGTCTGCAAGCTTTGCTATCGCTGAATTACACCCTGTTGCATCGCAGTCATCTTAGCAACTTTTTCGACTGAGGTAGGTAACAATTATTTGGCCAAAAAAATCGCTTACCACGAAAAATTTACGCGGTCAGGTATGCCTTGCAGACGACAACCATCTTGAAATTCTAGCGCGAACGTCACATAAATAAACCGCGCCCCCATCCGTCAGTTACCAACCTCGCACTCTCAGACATTGCTAATACTGCGTATTACCTGTATCGCATTCGACTAATTCGTAGAAATAAATTTATGCATTTAAACTTCAAAGTCTTAGAAATGTTTGAAATTATTCGAATATTATCAAGTATTCAATCACCAACACTACTTTCAACTTTACTTCCAAAAATTTAAGATAACGCCCTCAGTGGCGTACATATGCATTGTTTTTAGCATAGGTTCGATTTTGCCTAAAACATAGATTTAGTCTAAGAGTTCATCAGACTTTTCATCTTTACTTTCACAGATATTGAAATAGTATACTCAGCTGTTAATTCTATCCATGACATCATCCCCCTGGATTTTAACAGTGGACTCGAAGCAGTGATCGTTATAAGAAATAATGGGCCAACTGACATTGCTGCGGGAACCACCGACAACAACTTCGCCGTGCGTGCCTACTTATCAGACGCTATTGCCAGCTTTTCAAATACCACCGCAACTACTGTATCCCTTGTTGATTTGACGCAGTCGTCTGATCTTCTTAAACAGGCGGTCAACGTGAGCCACTTCCGTGCTCTTACTTTCGATAACACAGCCATCACTATAGATTCCACTACGTGTAAACAATTGGCGTACTTCTGTGTTGAAGTTCTACACGATAACACTACTGGTTTCACCGACGTTGATCCATTAAATAACTTCGCCTGCAAGGAGTTTGGAATACCTATTACGCACGATGAGAGAATTGGTATATACAAATGTCACATAGGTGAGTTATTTCATTAGAATATATGAAACTAATTGCAGTAGATATACAGACTAATAAGGAACGTGAGAACCTATGACATTGAATGATCTTAAATGTGTATTAATTTTGGCATCATTCCATACAATCATTAGGATGAATCCGTGAATCAACATGGGGCCATCGGTGGTAAAATAGTTAAACCACTTGCACTTTACCACTGCAGACGGTATTCGAGCCCACTCTGGCATGGGTTTGATTACATTTGCCATCACTGCTGTAAATAAAAACTTCAAGAGTATCGTTCAGTTTGACTAAACCAAATAAAGCTAAAGACGACCCCCCCCCCCCCCCGGGGACTCCTGCACATTCGCATTCGCCTGATATTGGGCTCTGCCTACAGGCATTACAAACTTACTGTTGTAAACAATTTGTCGTATTGACTGCATATAGTTTAGTTTGGGTTACCCAGACTACTGCAGGAAGGGCGATCCTTGCGATCAATTCAACCCATATTATCATGACTGGAATTACAAATAATCCCATAATCCTTTGTATCTCGGAAATGATTTGGTTTAGATTGGATTAGGAATTGGTAATGACAGAAAAGTGACAACTTCGTTTTTCAATCGTAATTGAACTTGAAGAATGCAGTTTAGTTAGTTAGACTTTAACCTACTTTCGTTCTGTTTGAATTCTTTTAGATATTGAAGCTACGTCCGCTGCCATGGTTACAGCATCTAGTGACATCACCTATCAGGTTGGCGTTGCTCAAACAGTTACATTTAACGTCACCATCAAAAACAACGGCGGCAAACCTTTAACAACTCCGTTGAAGCCCAAGGTGTATTTAACAGACAGCGGTGAACTTGAATCGGCAAGTGCAGGTGTTAAGGAAGAACAAGGGGAGGTAAATCATGAATACACTGACACCGTCGCGGAGGGGCAAAACATCCATCTGTCCCCGCCGTTTGAAGTTAGTATTACCATACCGCTGGCTAGTGATATCTGTAACGCTGTAACCCATGTCTGTATTGAGATTATCAGTGGATCCACTTCTTATGATGACCATGATTCCACAAACAACGATTACTGTCTGGAAATTGGTCCAGTGGCTGATGGTAAAGTAGGTGTGAAAACGGACTGTCCTGTCAATGGAATCGGTAAGTATGTAGTCATTTAGCGATTGCCTATGAATATCACAACCCGAGCATGTTAAAGGGATATAGGCCTGGTTCGAATATTTGAGTGTATCATATCAAGTATTTTTAAATTAGACCAAAAAATTATTTCCGAAGTTGGTCCATGTCCCTTTAATGTTGACGGTACTATTTAGATGTTATTCCTCATTACTTGTCTTTGTTCAGTTTAGGAAAATACGACCGACTTAAGGAGCCATCTCGCTAATAGCCAAAATATATGTATATGTACTGACAAAACCCTTACGTCACGAAGAACTATATTAGGGAATAACTTAATTACACCTCTGCAAGCATAATTTAAGAAATATCGGGTAAGTAAAGGGGCTTTGGAGCGTTTTTAACCCGAGCATCGCAGGACCAATGACGTAGACGTGAGTTGACGTTACATAGATAAAACCCATATTTTTGTTCGAACGCGTTCACCCTGGCTTGCGTTGGTAGTGGAATTAAGAGTTGATTACAACACAAATGATTTGTTAGTTGACGAAGTATTACTGTAGTAGTTGAAACCCATTTAACTGTAATAATATATTTTATTCAAGTACAGGTATTCATGCCACATGAACTAAATATAGAGTCAAGTTTAATACTAGTCATATGATTTCACTTTTCCTCTGGAACGATGTCCAACTTGTGTTCTCGCATCCATTTATAGTAACAATTTACTCGGAGATAAACATACAGTGCTTAAGATCAAATGACGGTTATAGGGGGCGATGCGGAGAACAAGGAGAGGGGCATGATGAAAGAGAAATGGTCATATATTTTGGATTAATAATCACTTGTAATAATGAATAATCAATTGATCATTAAATGGCGATGTTTCAATATATAAAAATACTTTTTTATATGGAATGCAACGTGCGCATTCGGTGACTGGTGATTGTGTTCTTACCCTTGCTCACCTATTTTATTTTTATTTATTTATTTATTTATTTATTAATCTTTCATATGCAGACACCATTTCAGTGCATTAGCACTGTTCTCCCAATGGAACCTGTTGCAAGATTACATACACAGAAAAATAAAGGAAAAAAAGGGGACAAATGAGGACAAAATGTTACAGATGCACAGCGTACTTTAAAAAATATTAACATACATTCTTAAGATGTCTTTTAAATATCGATTCGTTCGGAGCTGATCTTATGGATAGGGTAGATCGTTCCATAGAACAGCACCACTATAGAGTGAAATGCCCGTTTCCCATATTCAGTTTTAACTGTAGGGATGTATAAGTTACCTTGACTGGCCTGTCTTGCGCTATAAAGATGAATTTGGTTGGAAAGATTGAACATTTCAGTGAGGTGCATTACCTGTTACGGATTTGTAGACGAGTGTTGCCAGTTGGCGCTTCCATCTAATTTGAGGGCTAGTTTATTTACAAATAGCATCATGTATGTATGATTAATAACAAACTCTAATAACAATTCTTATTAAATTATTGAAATATAAAGACGGACTTGGACTATCTTGAACTTGGACTATATATTCACATTGAAATTCCTTTTTTTCTTTTTTGATTGTTTGTGTTGCTGTTTTGTTATTTGTTTTGTTCTCTCATTGTTTGAAGTACAAAGACATAGTAAAGGATACCTATTTCCCATCCTTATATTAAAGCACCTTTAATGAGGTATATAAGAATGCCAGAAAGTTTAAAATCGACTGCAATGAATACAGAACATTGCAATCTTTTTTTTATCAGAGAAATACCATTTATATCATTTATACCACTTGAATCAGGCTGCCATTTTTACTCACAGGTATTGATATTCGATGTTGTTAAACTATTTCTCTCAATATATTGTGGGGTTTTGTCAAATAATTCGCAGGAAATCAGTTCTTGTTGATCCACCTATCGCACACATCCTTAGCTATCCTCATAACAAATAGTAAGTCATCTTTTCGACTTGTTTTTCATTGCATACAGATCTACAAGTGACACAGTTCGAAGTGAATGATTGGGAAAATACTGTTTATGATATTGGTCAACCTACTGCGATTACTATAGACGGTAACATAACCAACATGGGTGATGAAGAAATCTTCGATTCCACTAGTATGAACAATAATTATGGATTCGAGGTTTACCTAATGTCCTCCTCAAATGTTAACGTGGGCTGTACCGTGGATCTTGCTGATACAATGAATCTAAAAGACGGTTTAGCATTTGACAATGTTTTGGCCATCGGCGCCATTAGTGCTACATGTACCATACCAGCTGATACGGCATTATGTATGTCGTACGAGAGTCTGTGTGTCAAAGTAGTGGTAGACTCTGCGTATACCGAGGCACTACCCAATAACAACTTCTTGTGTCAGCAGTTTGGAGATCTAGAGTATGTTGGAAATAAACGTTGTCCTATTCTAAATGTAGGTGAGTTGAAAATACTAAAATTATCTTGATTCATCTGCGCTAGATCATGACGAGCCAAGGTTCATTCAAAACATCTTTATAATAAGCTTATGGTCCAAAATTGTCAACTTCAGTTTACAGTGTCCTGCCCAGATCATCGAGACACAGTCATGGAAATAAAAACATTTCATTTTTTACAGAATTTACATCATTTCTTTACTAATTTAAAATGATGTTCTTGTTGATCAATCATGTTGAAGGATACACATTTACCAAACCACATACATCTTTTGCTGTAACTATAGACACTGGACTGTCTATGCTGTAAACAGTAGATCGCACGCCGCCACGCAGTCTTTGTTTTCCCCAATAGAAAAAAAATTGCATCCAAAAATGGTGCCATTTTCAGATATTCTGTAGCATATAACAAGCATAGCAGATCTTGATTCCTCCTTGCATATATTAACGACAATTTGTTTGTAGTGTGACGGTGTCGACAAGAGAGAACTATTAAGTCGATCTAAAAATTATTTCGGAAAGTACATACATTGTATTATATTTGCCTCAAACTAACAGACATGCTAAGTGCGCTTCAGTGTATTACTTATTAGAACTGGCTTGTTTGTCTGTCTGTGTTTTTGTTTGCTTTGTGGACTGATATATAGTTAGTCCTGTCGGGCAGCATCATCAAATCCTTGGTATATTTGAGATACCTGCAACAAAGGAACAAACTGTTGTTCAGATACAAACAAAGAAACAAACCAATCAACCAACCGGCAAACAAACAAACAAACAAACAAACAAACAAACTCAAATTAAGAGTTTGCCCGTTGCATTTGACTGTATTTGCTTTCTGTGTCTTAACTTTATAGATATTGAACCTTCACAAGCCATTGTAACACCATCTGTCGTCCCCTATCCATTGGATACACCAACCAACGCCACCATAAATATAACCATAACAAACACAGGACCCGGCAACCTACCGACGGTTCTTGACCCTAACGTGAACTTCGTGGTGACAGTTTACCTGTCTGAAAGCGAAGATTTATATCCGGCAACAGGCACCAGACAAGAACCAGTAGAGGATGCTTTTGTTGTCAATGAATCAGACTTGATGCAAGGTATTGACAAAGACGGTGAAATTAATCTATTGGTATCAGCACCTGTAAATCTCGATGCTTCGAGTTGTGAGCAATTGGTGTATCTCTGTGTTCAAGTGACACTACATTCCAGCAGTATCTATACAGACATCGATGCAAACAATAAATTCTTCTGTGTGCAGTTTAAACCACCAGGTGATGGGCAAGCTGGTAACACAGAATGCTTTGTAGGTAAGTGATACATTTATTACTTATATCGGGAAATAATGCTAATCTTAAATTTACGAAACGAAACGAAACGAAACTAAATGAACCAAAACAAAGGAAAACAACACTATATGAATCAAAACGAAACAAACAAAAACAATACACAATGACACAACACAACACAACACAACACAACACCAACACCAACAAAAATGAGACAGATAAGACATTTGAAATGGAACTAAATGTAGTGCCAAAAGAACACATTGTCAAGATTGACTGCGCCTGTGTCTATATATATGGCTAAGTATAATTTTTTTACTACCTTGTACTTTTTCACACAGATCTAGATATCAATGTCACTCATCCTATTGTGACGTCACCAACCAACTTGGAATACAAACCGGGTTTTGAAACAGACGTCGAAATTACATTCTACGTGACCAATAATGGTGGACTATCTATACCAGCGACAGACGATGGAAACAACTTTGTTGCCAAGGTATATTTAAACAAGGGTGCTTATCTGAATTCGGATAAAACTCCTGTGAGCACCACAAATGGTGAATACAGTCTAGAAATATCCGGTAAAGCCACAGATCTGGCTATACCAGGCATCTCATTGAAGATTACCATACCAACTCTAAAGGCTAGATGTGAGGAACTGACCCATGTATGTATTAGTATTGCACATGAGGACTCGAAATATATTGATAGCGACCCAACAAATGATGTTATTTGTGTTGAATTTGGTTCTGTATATAGTAAATTTCCTGGTATCAAGAACTGTGATGTTGATATTGGTAAGTATATTTATTTATTCATGTAAATTTGGAGAAATGACAGAGCGAATGAAAAAAAAATTGTTGATTGGTTTTTTGGTTCACTCACTCACTTCCTCACTCACTCACTCACTCACTCACTCACTCACTCACTCACTCACTCACTCACTCACTCACTTACTCACTCACTCATTCATTCATTCATTCATTCATTTATTCACACATTTATTCAATGAGCAAGGGAGCGAGCGAGCGGGCAAGTGGGTGGGGGTGGATGGGTGTGTGTGAGTGGGTGAGTGAGTGAGTGAGTGAGTGAGTGAGTGAGTGAGTGAGTGAGTGAGTGAGTGAGTGAGTGAGTGAGTGAGTGAGTGAGTGAGTGAGTGAGTGAGTGAGCGAGCGAGCTAGTGAGTTATTAGTTGTTTTATTTTCATTTATGCACTGGAACTATTATTGGTTTTGATTTTTTCCTCAAGATCTCTCCGTGACTTCATTGACTGTACGTCCATCACTGCCAGTGTATGAGTTCGACGAAGACGTAGCAACCAGCATTGATGTGGGTATTGCAAACAACGGAGATGGTGACCTAACCCCAGCAATGTCAGAATCAGTGAACTATGACCTCGAATTCTTTTTCACCAATAATGCGAATCTGGAAGACGCCAGTAATGTTATACGTGTAGATGCACGAAAGGTTATGTACGATGCCGTTGCCTTATCTGTCGGGGTTCTTAGTGGTGCTGACATTGTGCTAAAGAAGGACGATGCTCAAATTAACATCCCTCTGGAGGACTGCCTGTCCATCACTCACATTTGTGTCAACGTAACTCTGAATCGAAATGATCTCGTGTTTAGTGATCCTGACTCGACCAATAATGATGCATGTTTGGAATTTGGGGATTACAATGATGAAAAAGCTGGAATCATACCTTGTTTTATCGGTAAGAAACTAGTAAAATAACTTTTGCATTATTACACAATTGCAATGGCATTTAAAGTGTACATGAAACGCGATTTTCTTTTGGTTGTTATCTTAACGTTGAGTCATTTCAAGCCATGCCACAGAACTCTTCAAAGTACTAGTTGTTTGCATATTAATGAGGACAAAATGTGACCAATGTGACGTCATAACAGAAAAAATATAATAAAGATGTTGTTAGAGCGTCACAGTATCCCTACTTTGGCCAAATCAAAAGGTGCACCATGCATGGCGTTATTTTTATGATGATTTATGGACCAACATTGTTTTAATGGCCATTTTATTCTTCAATCTTAAAAATATTAATATGCATTACTTGAGCAGCCGTGTGGCTTCTTATGCATTTTGTGGATTTACCTTTATTTCAGATCTTGGAATAGTTGACATAGATGTGACGAAGCCAAACAAACCTAAATACCAACCAAACAAAGCGTATACACTAGATATTCAACTTTCAGTTCGTAACTACGGGTCAGTAGGCGTAGGACACACTCCATCGGACAATGAATACAACTTCCGACCTCTAGTTTATCTATCTAGCAGCATGGACATAGACAGTGCCTCAACATTGCTCAAACAAGATGACGTCATGCAAGATGGCGACGACCTTCGTTGGGAGCACGAGGTCGGTACGGGTGTCACTGTCCTCCTCGACATCTTTCAAATTAGCATAACCATCCCTGGTGAGGATTGCACAAAGGTGTCTTATTTGTGTTTGAAGATTGAACACGAGGGATGGTACGACGACGGCTATGAACCTAATGACAAAAAATGTATTCCGTTTGTGGCTGGCCAAGGAGGGGAAATTGTCTGTTCAGCAGGTAACTATGTATCATATATGGATTCTTTGACTATGCACGAACTAGGTTCAACAAAAAAGGAATATATACTCCGGTCGTTCTATGTCACTACAACACGTGTATACGTCATTGGTTCTGCTGTGTTCATTTTATGTCACGACAACACGTGTCTACGTCATTGGTTCTGTTGTGTTCGAAATATGAGTCAAAATGCTCAAAATTGCCATTAATTTTCGCGATTTTTTTTTACATTACTGGCGGTGGTATAATTATGCTATTCCCCAACGTTTTTCTGAAGTCAGCCACGGAATGTACTCGTCATAAGCTAAGGGTTGTCACTACTCGTCTAGCAACTCGTAGTGATAAGGGCCCCTTAGGTCACTCGTATTTCCCCATGGCTGAAGGAAGAACAACATTGGGAAATAATATCTAATTATTGCACTTCGGAAAAGGTGTTGACAGAACCAAACACCGCGGATTTAAAAAGTGTATACATTATGATATTCAAATATTATGACGAATTTTGTATGTGTGATTTATAGTACACAGTCTTGTTGAAAAAATTCTAAACTCATGATTGTGTGCAGTACTCATCGTAGATATTCTAATTAATTATAAAATTATATTAATTATAGAATCTACCAAATTCTATGATCATGATTGGTTAACCCATACTAGCAATTATCAAATATTCTAATGTGATTTAATTTATAGAACTATCCTATATTTGTTATCTGGATAATAATCGCAATCATCAAGTATTCTATAATTGGTATTTATCAAAGTCATTGTGGTTATTATGAGAGAATTTTATATTTGTTATTTATAGAACTCCTGGTTATCAAGAAATCAATAGTTGTCACCCTATAGTGCATCATGTTGTGAGCTGGTATTCTATTTTGTGATTTATAGAACGCATTCGAGATTTATAGAATTCAGTCTAGTTTTTATCAAAAATTCTTTTAATATGTGATTAATAAAACTATTAGTAATTACCAAGATTTTAGTCTATATCTGACTTAGGGGCGAGATCAATATAGGATAAAGACAAAACTGAATTCTTTTACTTTGGGGCTGGGGGTTTTGGACCATTTTTAGTTCTTCTCCTACAAAATCAATTTTAGTATCACTGGATCTGTTTCTAAATAAAAATGTTTCTTTAAAAAAATGTTGTCAAATTGACAAATAGAAGACTTTTAAATGCATGACACAAAAGAACGGTTTTTTTCTTAACTACATACCCACTTTGTATTCATAACACTACATACTTCTGCATACTGATTTGAAATTGACTGTGCTGTGATCAATTTTGGCCAATTTAGTTAGAGGAGGATGAGGGGGGTTGAGACCAAACTGAAAGAATTTAGGGTTTTTTTATCCTACATTGAACTATTGATCTCACCCCTTATGACACCCGTTCTAGTAATTATCATGAATTTTCTATTGATTTATAGAATTAATGCTTCTTATTATCAGTATTAACTGCGCATGCATTCTCTGTTTTATTTCTGTACAGACCCACCAGACCCTGATGATACATTTGGTCTACCTATAACATACACTATAGTTATCATTGTTGTTGTCGTACTGGCTGTTCTCATTGGTGTTACTGTGGGTATATGTAATGGATGTAGAAAGTAAGTACAGTTTCCTTCAATATCTGTTTATCGTATCAAAACGTAGAATCCTTCAGAAGACAGACAGACAGACAGACAGACAGACAGACAGACAGACAGACAGACAGACAGACAGACAGACAGACAGACAGACAGATGCACGGACGGGCAGAGACAGACAGACTGACTGACTGACTGACAGACAGACAGAGACAGACAGACAGACAGACAGACAGACAGACAGACAGACAGACAGACAGACAGACAGACAGACAGACAGACAGACAGACAAACAAACAAACAAACACATGCAAACCTCACACCCACACTCAGATAATACATGTATTATTATATCAATACTGAACTTTATGATCGGTTTGTCAGTCAATAATAAGTTTTATGTGCCAATAAACCAAAATGTGGCAGTCTTTGATAACACAATCTCTTTCGTATAAGGCCAATAAAGGCATATTAAACCATGGATATGCGTGTTATTTTGTTTTCTAGAAAGCGACCCAAATACGTGGCCTAAGATGAATAGCATTGTACAAGCCATACTAGCAGAGACGTATTCGAAGATCAGAGGCTCTGCCAACATTATATTGCAGAGTCTGCAGAAGAGATTAGTTATGTTTCTCTTGTTTCTTGTTTTTGAATTTTAAAACACGTCACCCATCTTTCTAAATTTCTCAAACTTCCATTTTTGTATACTTTTCTGTCTGTTTCGTAATCATAGACAGAGTGTACTGAAGTGAGAAAATTATGCAAATCAGGTCATCTTGTGATTCTGTTTCTTCCATGTATAGGCAAGTGACGTTGTCGCCGTCTTATTCTTGTATATGTGTGCATTTTTGCATACTTACGAATACTTTGCATTACCTATAATTTTCATACCTGCTTGATATATGTAAATAGATGCTAGTGTATAGCTTGTCGTGTATTTGTTAGGTTTTGCATATTGATTATTGATTTGAATAATTAACTATGCAAGCTTACTAGATGGTTACATTTGACGAAAACTGGTTCAGAGTTGATCTTCGCTTTGTAGCATACCGATGTGCATCGATGAGTATGGCTGTATTGATTATGGAAATACGCAGTGATAACATTACATAAAACCACATGTGTCAAATCATGCTATCATGCACCAAATGGCGCCACGTTCAAGTTGACAGTGTATAGCACTGCGTAGCCACCGGTAATGTATTTTAATGTAAGCAGGTGTTTATTTAGATTTTAGATTTCAGAAAAATATGTATTGATGTATAATTAGTGTGGCATATAAGAACATCGAATATGCTAAACATTTTTTTGGGGAAAAGTATTATATGTAAGATTAATTTGTAATTACCAAATTTTTGTAAGATTCTTAGTCCACGATTCGTCATGGGTAAGCAATTAGTGTCAATTACAAGGAAACTTACGATGTAATTTAATGTAAGACCTGATTTTAAAAATTGTGTTGTTCCGATTACGCTCAATTTTAGAACAGGTGGGGGTTAGATTCTGGTTTTTTTTCATGTTTGGGTGTCTAGTTCTGGTAGTTATGTTTCCCGTTGTTTTCCATATGGTCTCTGTGTTATTGGTCTCTTCCCATCAGATATACCGCCATTACAGATTGGAAGAACAGTTTATATTGTCTTTTTAAGTTGATGTCGGTTTCCACATCATTCCACTATTTCTGGCGAGACTACACAATTTTCGCGATTTTTATCTCGAATATGTAAAAAAAAAAAAAAAAGCCACCAAAGTTTAGGGTCGGCAGTGAACCAAAATTTTTTTTCAAAAATTTCTTTAGGCCCAAGTATAGTACTGTCAATTTTTTCAGTCAGTTAATTAGCATTCATTTCTTAAGAAAAGAATAGCTTTTTGTTCTTCTTTGATCTTTCTTTGTCATGTTTCAGTACTTTCTATTGATTATGTATGTACAAAATAAACCCTTCATACATGATATGTTATAGAATTAGTTTGTTTCTTATATTGCTGTTTAATCATTTGATCAATATTTACGAAATGTTTATTATCGTTTGTATACCTATGCAATCACTAGTATTAAAACCAAACGGTTTTACATAGAATTTAATAATTGAAAAAATTACATTGTGTATTTTGTAAGTTGCGTATGAAAACTATTCGGATGTAGTTAGAATGGCTACGTTTACTGTCGCATTCTCAGTGACATTGTAGTTTAAATAGTACAAAATACACACAGCAGAATGTTTCTGTTGCAGACAGACAGACAGACAGACAGACATACAGACAGACAGAGATGGAGATACACAAATCATGGTACTCTACAGTGTGTTGAATACAAACCGGTAAAGAGTGAATTATTGAGCCTGTCGCCCCCTAGTGTTCTTTGGAAAAATACCATTTGTTCCCTGAATCGAATTGGCCTTGGAGCATTTGGAAGACTATATAACCCCGTGTTCAAAGACTATATAACCCTGTGTTCAATGAGCTTACATTTTTAACCCCATGTTCAATGAGCTTACATTTTTTTTTCAAATATTGCCTTGGCCGAAGTAGAGCATAAACCCACGAATATCGACAGATATTAAAAATGAAGTGAGTGATATCATAACTCATTCTGTTGTAATGTTCGAGGTACATATCCATATTTATATAGTTACCATTATTATTTTTTTTAGTGTATACTACGTCTATGATAGGGGCACTACTGCCATCGTTGGTGTTGTTGTTGTTGTTGTTGTTGGTGGTGGTGGTGGTGGTGGTGGTGGTAGTAGTGTTGTTGTTGTTGTTGGTGGTGGTGGTGGTAGTAGTGTTGTTGTTGTTGTTGGTGGTGGTGGTGGTGGTGGTGGTGGTAGTGTTGTTGTTGTTGTTGTTGTTGTTGTTGTTGTTGTTGTTGGTGGTGGTGGTGGTGGTGGTGGTGGTGGTGGTAGTAGTAGTGTTGTTATTGTTCTTGCTGCTGCTGCTGTTGTACGGTGGTGGTGGTGGTGCTAGTGGTGGTGGTGGTGGTGGTGGTGGTGGTGGTGGTGGTGGTGGCGACGACGACGACAACGACGACGACGACGACGATGATGATGATGACGATGATGATGATGGTGATGTCGCCACGACGACGACATTTATGACTGTAGTGATTTCTTTCATTGTTCACATTTACATTAAAGCCATTGATTCATTTTGTAAGTTTCTCTATTTGTCTGAAATAAGAACAGATGACATATCACCTGTATGATTCATAGCACCACCCTGTTTTACATATTATACCATAAACAACAAACTTAGATTGCAGCGCATTGTTATTGTTGGCCTCAAGTTGGGCGTAGAAGAATAGAGCAGGCGCACTAGAAAACAGTGCCATTTGGTTTTGAAAACTTGTCTGATGACGAGAGTTTTTATTATGCTGAAATATAACAGACGATTCCATTCATTTAAACAGCTACCATTTCGGCTCACTTTTTTCATTTCAAAATTCAGATCGCTCTCCCAACTGAGCTAAAGACTCATTGGTTTACTAGTATCACTTACTGACTTTCTGTCACGGTTGTGTTACCTTAGGAACTCATTACAAAAGTCACACCCACATTTTCATTGGCTATTAATACCCACCCGGCCCCTGTGGCGGTACTAATCCACCTAGGTTCACCTGCTTGAATATATGAATATTTAGCCTTGGTCAACTCCGAAGTGACAGTACTGTATGCCTTAACCACTGAGGGTTTCCACGGACGATAAAGACAAGATTAGATCGGAGGACGATTTCTGAGGGTTACCGTTACCAATCGGGTCCACAACCAGGTGAGTGACTGATTAGCTTGTAGTAGAGTTTGATTTGTCCGTTAGTAATTACCAGAGCAAGTACAACTAAGAAAGTGAAGGCAGATTGTAGACAGTCTCACGTGACCAAGACTACCTAGGATATTCTAGGGCAACATAGCGAAGCACTTGTAGGAACATACTTTAATAGACTGCAGTACACTTCAAAACATAGACATTTTCTCATCTAAATATCTACGTATTTGATATTATGTTATTATCAACGCACCAGCATTATTTGAGTTAAAGGAATCCGAATGTGAGGCCAGAAATAAGTGACAATTATTTGGACTAAGGCGTTTGGTTGTTGCTAGTCAGGGTATCTATCCAATTTTCTACCAGATATTCGGTTAAATGTGCACGTGTATTCATTTTGTAATCACAGCCTGTACTCTTTCATTCAGTTACTCAAAGCTGACCTCGTTTGGCCTTAGTGAAAGTTGGTATAGTAATGAAACAGGCCAGGTACAAGACATAACTATGTCAACGTACCAGATCGTAAATAGAAGCAGACATAAAAAATGTGATGGGATAGGTATTTCTTTTTTATGCTTTCGCACATATCTAGTCAACGGGATAATATACGTACAACACTGTCATATCACTGTACTCCATAACGTGAATCTCCTTGAACAAGATTGACCCCACCCTAAAACGTTTTATATGTGACCGCCATTAAAAAAAATTGAAAAGGTTTCCACCCCAACCCGAAAGTTTCGGTGTACGTTACACATAAAGCAACTCTCGCACAATGGAACACTTTGACTCTCTCTGCAGTGAGCTGGCATACAGACATGTATCCATTATCTCAATATAGAGACAATATCATCGTCAAGAGTGTTGTCATGGTAATCTGTAGTAGCGGCACAATAACAGTAGAAGAGTTGTTTGATATCCCAAATACAATTAACAACTGAGAAAGACAAAATTAATACATCACCATGCCCAATCGACTCTGTGAAATTATATATGACATGAAACATATTATATATATATATATATATATATATATATATATATATATATATATATATGTATGTATATATATATATATATATATATATATATATATATATATATATATATATATATATATATATATATATATATAATATTCAGAAATATACATATATCAGATACAGTATACTAATGATAAATGGTTACTAGATAAACGGGATTAGTGGATTTTGTCTGGTTTGACCACAGACATTCTCTCTTCAACGTCTATGGTCCGGTGACTAAAGAGCACATGACCTCACATTAGTGTCTATACCATAGTTGCATTCATTTATTTTGTATAATTTCACTTAATCAACGTCTGCGAACAAATTCTGCATATATAAATTCAAAGTTTGGTAAGTTGTATGTACGGGTGAACGAAAATGCAACCATTTAGTTTGAGCGAACTTTGAGAACAACTATACCAAAATGAATGACTTATTTCGGATCTCGGTAACTCTGAAGGTCTCTGACACCCTAAACAAGGGTAATTCAAGGTTTAGCAGTCCTTCTGCCCGGTCAACAAAATGGTGTCAAAGGTCATTCGTGCCTTATTTGGCAGTAATGTTATGCATTATGAATAGTAGACGGTGTGATAGAAACGTGTGAACAAAATACTTTCCTGGTTGTCCACAACGCCCAAAATAAGATTTCATAAATTAGAATTGACAAATTGGGTCTCAAAAAACTTCACAAATATCTTTTCATATTTCACATTTTTTTATTATGAAAGGAGTACAGTATATTCCCACAAAGAATGTAGGGTGTAACACACGGGTATTGTGAAGCTGTATATATCTCACAATTAGTCGGTGTGCCAAGGCCATTTGAGGTCATCGACAAACAAAAGACGTCTTCGTTGTGAATAAGAGGTGCTACAGCCTTGGTTTCTTTTATGTATGCAAACAAATCGACTGTGGTGCCGTGCCACTCTGCAACGAGGACTTCTTCACAGAACGAGATCGGTCAAGCACGACCCGAAGCTCTAAATAGTAACGTGCGTGGTGAAACAGAAATGCGAATGAGGTGAAGGCAACACAAACAAGCAACCGACACTTCTCGTGATCCCCCTTAACATGGTGGATATGTTTCTCTTTTAATCCACTGAGCTTGACCTGATTATCTATAGCAAAGACTTGATTTTGTACCACACCTAGGCCCGGGCGTACCCACCCATAATCTATGTTTTTAATTCGTTCACAAAAAATCGAGTTATCACAGACGTTATTATGCCCTACTCGAAACCTTCAATACGCCTGCATTTTTCTGAACGACAGTAACCGCAAAGGTGTAGTCTTCAAGTTGTTGTCCAACCACTCCTGCAGAATTCAACCACCTCTTTTAGAATCAATTGTATATTTAATGTACACTGTATACAGTTCTCAAATAAGGGCGTGACGCTTAAGTATATATCGGCTGACGTCTCTCACCAAAATGAGTCCATAGTTATCAATGAAAGTTGCTCCACCTTACCAACAATGTATGTATGTATGAATTGACGTACATTCTAATTGAGGTCATGGAACGAGGGCGTAGGCTGGGTCACCCATGCAGTACAAAGAGTCTTCGTAATGTCACGATATAAGGTCACTGCTGTATAGGTGTCTCTTTTTGGTGTCCAAGAGATTCAAAGTCGAAAAAAAGTTATGTTTGGTGGAGGCAATGAAACATTTACAAAGTTGTTGTTCAAAGTAGAGTTCACCCAAATATATATATGTGATCCATAGTGTCACTGACATTCTTGGGATCGACTTCCTAGGATTTAGGTAAATAGCTATCCAGGTCGGTCAAGGTAAGGTATCTATACACAATATGTGAATTTCCATACTTATATGAAAAAGGAGACCGTTCACCGTGTTTGGGGGCGCAGTAACGATAGGTACTCTATAGAATTGTGACGTATTTAGGTACACGTCACGAGACTCAAACAATTCATAATTGTTGAATACTTGTGAGAAAAAATAATTTGTCGTCATCCATTTTTGTAGGGTACTTGTTTACATATAAATATTATATAACCCCATCCATTAATTTGTTCCATACATACATACATACATACATACATACATACATGCACGCACGCACGCACGCACGCACGCACGCACGCACGCACGCACGCACGCACGCAGACTGACAGACAGACAGACAGACAGACAGACAGACAGATAGATAGACATGTTGAAAATAGCTTGAAAGAATAGCAAATAGCCACAGTAAGAGAAAACAAACTGAAGTTACTTTGTAGTCAGTGGAATGACGTAATCAAGGAGGCGGTATACACGATTAAATTTATACACCTGAAGGATAGGATAAACTATTGAATATATACACCTGAAACCAAGTGATATGTGATAAAATTGACACTGAAAAAACACACAATAGAGAGACAATGAATGCCTGTCATATATCTTTGGAAGACAAGAACATGCAAAACTGTGAACACTTTTGAACCTTTACATATGTGACACTTGTTACCCTTGTAAGTAATAGCGTGCTCACAACTGACACCACTGATATGATAAACCTGCCTTTAATACAAAAATGTTAAATTTCCTTTTCTCTATCTTACAGTATGGAGGGAGTTCGAAGACTGTTAGCGTTGGCGTTTTTACTCTTTGTAGGTCATGACATACATGTATGTAAGGCCGTAGAAGCAGGTAGGTATTTACAAATATGTAAGAGGGGGTGCTAGAGTTGGGTGTTTGTATGTATGTATGATGTCTGTGTATGTACGTGTATATGTACGTGTGTGTGTATGTGTACGTACATACATACATACATACGTACGTACATACACACACACATACATACATACGTACGTACGTACGTACGTACGTACGTACGTACATACATACATACATACATACGTACGTACGTACGTACGTACGTACATACATACATACATACATACATACATACATACATACATACATACGTACGTACGTACGTACGTACGTACGTACATACATACATACATACGTACATACATACATACATACATACATACATACATACATACATACGTACATACGTACATACGTGTGTCTGTTTTGGGGTTTATCAGATTGTTAATGGTATATTATGAAGTTATCTATTTGTGACAAACGCTCGACTTAAACTCTTTTTGATGGTCATTTCAGATCTTGAAATGATGTATGTAATTGTCAATTCTGTGAGAGATATCATACCATTGGATGAAGACAGTGGACTTATACCAGTAATCAACTTCAAGAACAATGGGCCATCTGATATTGCAGAAGCTACAGATGGAGCAGATGTTAATTTCAAAATACACGCCTACTTATCGGACTCTGTCAACCGTGCTGCCGATGCTGTGTCTCAGGACCTAGGTTATTTGGACTCTGGATCATTGGTAGCGGGTGACTTGCGAAAAGCAGTCGCCAAGGACCATACTCGTGGCTTCACCCTCGATGGTGTAAACATCAGAATTCCATCCACGGCGTGTGAACAAGTGAACTACTTCTGTGTTGATGTTGAATTGGATCCAAGTACAAATTTGACTGATCCAGATTTGACAAATAATTTTCACTGCAAGGAGTTTAACTTACCAATAACAGATGATGACAAAATTGGAATATTCAAATGTTACATAGGTAAGGTGCTCTTTAAGATAACATACTCTTTTTATCTTAACGTTTTTCCTTGACTAACATAAAGCAAAAATCTAATCACACTTATTACTGCCTTTACTACACTTCTATCGATAACTGCTAACAACTTCAAGTAAATCCACAGAGCTGCAACCGACACATTGTGTTTTACATCGGGCAGTCAAAGATATGTCTGCAAAACAAAATTGTTCAAGTTATAAAAAAAGATTTTGTACTTAATAAATACGATATCCGTAGTGAAGTGGCACTGCAGTTTTCTCGTGTTGAAAGCGAGGGGTTTAAATCTTGAGCAAAAGCTTGAATCTGGATCCGAGTCCGTGTAAGTTTTGGCTTGCTGCAATACCAAAATGTGATACTAGTATATTGTGTACTGTTTGCCTTAGTGACTCCAGTGTAACGAATGTCGATTTTGACTTTTTCCCAGATATTGAAACTACCTTAGCCACAGTTACGGCACCTAGTGATATAACCTATCTTGCCGGCACAGCTGGGACCGTCACTTTCGAAGCCACCATCATAAACAATGGCGGGAAAATTCTGACGACCCCTCTAGCTCCCAAGGTTTACCTAACAGACAATGCTCAACTTGAGTTGGCTGCAGTCAAGGAATTACAGACCGGAATAACTGTCGAGTATCCTGATGACGTCACACCTGACGAAAGTACCACGCTGTCACCAACGTTTTCAGTGGATATCACAATACCAACGGAGAATGACTTGTGCGAACAGATAACCCATGTCTGTGTAGAAATTGGCGAGGGATCGGAAAACTACGTTGATTATGACCCAACAAACAACGACTTTTGCTTAGAATTTGGTACTGTGGCTGACGGCAAAGTGGGGGAAAAATACGGATGTCCCGTCGACGGCATAGGTGAGTATTCGTCCACAGTGAAGAAGAACTTTGAGATCAAATCCGTGTTGTATAGAAAACCAGCCTTTAATATTTATTATAACTTCTCGTTTCGACTGTTCGCAGACAATCTCTGATGAAAGAGGTTGACGCCCGGGGTTGACGTTCAAAACTGACAGTCATCAACAGTGCTTTTTGCATGTTTTCATATTTGCATATTTGCATATTTTCTTTCAGACTTTCGTGAGGGCGCTGTGCACTTGACTATCGGTCGGTAGTATTCTAACACAGTACTAGTATTTGCATTGTTTGCACCCACAGATTCATTGTAATTGTCTCCGAGTCCATAATTCCCCAACGTTCTTTCTCCATATTTCCCATACAGATTTACAAGTGCAGTCGTTCGAGGTACAGGATTGGGAAAATACCATCTATGATATCGGCGTTGACAATACAATTGCTATCGACGGTGTCCTGATCAATGTTGGTGATCAACAAATCGACGCTTCGACTTCGACTGGTCCTAATAATTATGGATTCGAGGTTTACCTCATAAACCATAGAGATGACTACAATCAAAAAACGGACGAGGTTGTCTGCACCGTGGATCTTGCCGCGACAACAAATCTAAAAGATGGCTTAAGTTACGGTAACGAGTTGGCCATCGGTTCCATTAGTGCTACGTGTACCTTACCAGCTGACACCACAAGATGTCTGGCGTACCAGAGTGTGTGTCTCAAAGTAGTGGCTGACCCTACAGCTCCTTATGTAGAGTCCCATCCCGATAACAATATCTTGTGTCAAGAATTTGGAGACAACATTGGAAATAAAAGTTGTCCAATTTTGGATGTAGGTAAGTCAACTTCGACGTTGCAAATGCAATGTATAACTTACTCGCACTTACACAAACGACAAAAATTGTCGTTTAACGTACATACATATTTTGAGGCATTTATGCCAGAACATTAATTTAACGACATTTGCAATACCGTTGCTGACAGTTGCCGGCAAGCGCAACAATCGATCATCCATTTCAAACTCGTGCGCTTTAGGGTCCCACGCTACGAAAAACTCGCCCAGTAACTAAGGACTGTCAAACAAACTTACGATATAGTCTTTCAGAGGCAGAAATTTGCATGATTTACGAAAAACTTTTTTTTCTTTCAAAAGTGAACTCTGGTGCCGTTCAAATAAACCGCATTCAACGTGCTGTCATAGTGGTCGGACCAGGATACGGACAACAGTCGGCATAGTGATTAAGACGCGATGCATCGGGTCTATCACCAAAAAAATTCAATAGAAAATATGTACTTCTTAGCCCTCTTCCCCCAACTTGAAACTGTCTGAAATGACTGATCGGTTTTTTTGTTATCACATTATAGAAGTTTGAGACTTTTGTTATCCAAAATGCCCCAGCCACCAGATGAAAAGTACTAGTCACTTACACACAATCCTGTTTGTATCATGATCATTCCCACAGATATCGAGCCAATAGGAATGGTTGTTACGCCGTCTGCGGACCCAATCCCGTTGGATACACCCACCGATGCTAATATCGATATACAGGTGACGAATAGAGGACCTGGCGACCTTCCGTCGACTGATGACCCAAAACAGAATTTTGATGTGAAAGTTTATCTGTCTGATAGTGGTAATCTGGAGACTGCGGATGCTAAAGAAGTGTTGTATATAGAATTTGCAGATGAAAACGAGTTACGACAGGGTATTGATAAAGACGGGGAAATCAGTATTCAAATTTCTCCAGCCAAAATAAATCTGCATGCGGCAAGATGTAAGGATTTGATATATCTGTGCGTAGAAATCTCCGTCCATGAAGACAGCATCTATAAAGAAACTAATCCCGAAACCAATGACTTTTGTCTGCAGTTTTTCCCGCCTGGTGATGGTCTAGCTGGCAACACGGAATGTTTCATCGGTTAGTATTCTATTCAGTTAGGTATATTTATAATGTTTAAGGTTGATCTACACTTTTTATTCATTAAGCTTATCCAGCCATCATTGAAAAACTCCATCGATGCAGGGATAAATTATATTTTTTTTGAATTATTGGTGTGTTAGTTCAGACCACTATAACGGGCGTTTTCTGTAGTGATTGGTCTGAGGTGCTGGTGGAGCGGTACCGAAGAAATGGTAGGTCACTCATCACAGTGAAGAGGGAATAGCAAAATGAAGGGAACGTTCATCAAACGAAAGGAAATGGCGGGGGTCAGTCATAAAAGAAATGGTATCAACAAAGGGCTAGTCATTCAAAAACAGGGAATGGAGAGACAAGGAGAGACATTCATAAAATGAAATAAAATGCAAGCGGTGGAGGGTATTCAGTAAAAATACGAGGAATCTTGGCAGGGAGGGTCATTCAGCAAATTAAGAAATAGCGCCAAGGGGAAGGGGAAGGGGAGAGACCAAGTATCTCAATGTAGTACATGTATTAATAAGACTGACAGCATAGATGGGACATTTATCAAATCAATGGAAAGTATGGTAGAGTGGGCCTCCAAGTAAAGGGCTTCACTGGGAGGGGACTTCCAATAAAGAAGAGAGACCGCAATTTGCAAACCTAACAGTCATATCAAGAACAAACGCTGTCAATTAAAAAAAAAGTATTTCTCTTTTTATTTAAAGTGAAAAAAAACTTAGTATCAATGCTACTCTGCAGAGTCAAATTTCTGTCCAATGTTTATTTTATAAATTAAAAAAATAGCTAGATAGGTTATGATGTTAGATTTTAAACATTACAGACTCTATACGATTTTTGTTGTCTGGACTAGATTGATTCGTCATTCCTTGCTTTATTTTTTTCAGATATTGCTGCTACTGGCCTCAAGGTAACGTCGCCAACCGACTTGGAATACAAAC